>NC_140459.1:19018049-19290549 GCF_963576455.1 Neolamprologus multifasciatus | reverse complement strand
ATGTGCCAGCAATGCTCAATTACGTGGGTGGGAACTAGTGTGTTAGTGCAGTTATCGTTAACGTGTTGGCCGTCCAGCCCCATGCACGGGGTGATCCGCGGTAGCTCGTTAACGGAGATTTGCCGTGTTGTGGCGTTAACGTCATTTCAACAAGATTTACGCTGACAGCACTAGTGGGAACACAACGAATATGACTGCACATTTACTCCGACATCATCCTAGTGAAAAGACAAGTGGAAGCAGACAAAAACAACAAGCACGCATGCTACAATCTTTACGCGAGTCATTTAGACAGCCGTTAGCACATGATTCTCCTTATGGGGACCTGATATGTTTAATATGCTGCCGAGAATATAGCCCAGAAGAAGCGTATAGTATAACTTTTATTTTGGAAAGAGCCATTTCTCTGTAATAAACTCTCTTTTCCAAAGATGAGTGATTCCTCAATCAGATACAGGGCTCGCAAAATTGCTACGACGTCCTGGGGCTAGCGATTTTTCCAGTCGGGCTACCAAAATCTATCTCTGCCCTACCCGTCGGCCTATCGTAGGAAGGAAAAATATATGTCAATGCTTTTGCATTCTTTTGGAAATGTAGCTGGGTAATTATGTCATTGGCATCGGTGAGCCACTGTCAATATGTGACATATTGAAATCGCGTTTGAATTTGCGCTTGTTTTTTGCTTTCACTTTGCAATCGTGCGAACTGTGTATAGAGAGCGACAGCACTGATTGGTGAGTGATGATAATTTGCGCACCAATTCCTCTGACATCGTCTTATCAATCTTTAGCTTACTATGCAAACATGACAAGTGAAATCTCCTGCAGCTTAAACATGTGAGAGGTTGATCGCTCAGCGCGTTATGTGAGTGCGTGTGTAAAAGCAGCAGGATATATATTTTAGTTCTGCTGAGCCAAATAAGACAGGTCAGGGTGAAGAAGTGACAGCCAAAGAAAAGCTTACCACAAAACGGAAAAGTTATGACAAATCAGACTATAAGGCAAAAAGAAAGTGCAGCTTTATGGTTTCATGGACAAAAGAATTTCTGTGGCTGCAATATGATGAGCTAAATAACCAGGGCTGCACATAAGTGGTCCGCAGGTGCGCATTCGCTGTCAAAATAAAAAACACGCACAAGATAAGAAGTTGCAACTCGTGTTTGCGTACATAAGATTTTCAGGAGGAGGACAGACATTTGTTTAGAACTCTTAAAGATGTCGAAGAAGCAAGCTCCTTTAAGCAATTACTATGATGTTCCTCCACCTCCAAAGAAATGTCAGGAGTCCGAACCACAAAAGAAGCGCGTATTCTTGGAAAAGTGGTTGCAGGAGGTGAGCTGGCTTCAAACAAATCATGAACGCACAGAGATGTGGTGCAGAATGTGCCGTGAAAATTTAATAAATGACAAATTAAAAAGGCATGAACATTTTTTTGTATCGAAAAAATATCGAACCGTAACACCAAAGTATCGAACTGAACCGAACCGTGAATTTTGTGTATCGTTGCACCCCTAATATATATATATATATATATATATATATACATACATATATATATACATACATATATATACATATATACATACATATATATATACATATATGTATATATACATATATGTATATATACATATATATACATATATATACATATATATACATACATATATACATATACATACATATATATACATATATATACATACATATATATATACATATACATACATATACATATACATACATATACATATATATATACATATATATATATACATATATACATATATATATACATATATACATACATATATACATATATATATATATATATATACATATATATATATATATATATATATATATATATATATATATATATATAGTTACCATCTGAAACAAACATAAATTTGAATTCAGTGTGTTTTAAAAACAGAAAAAATAACATGTATTGTTAAAAGCCTAGGGGACTTTCTCTCTGAAGGGATAATAGATATAGTTGATGGAACAAGAGAAACTACGTGGCTGGTTAAAAGGTCGCTGTAAGAGTGAGGAACTATATACCATCTTTTAAAACATTGGTGGCAGTTCAAAAAGGAAAATAACTACAAATGTGAAATCAACAAGCTGTAACAGAAAATTCAACAAAGAACTATATTTTAGACTTTGATTTTATATTCCACATCTTCTCTTCCAGACAGGAACTCAAAAATTAATGACATGCTGCAATTTCAGGGCCACCACATTAATTTCCGTTTTAACACTATTAGTTAACATTTGGACTTAGATAGGGATAAACACAGAAACTCACTAGACTAAAATACTTTACATCTTACCTTTTTGAAGACAAATTTCTGGTCTGAAGGTACAGACTGCCCTCGTTTTCTGCACAGCTGGACAGTCAAGTAGGTACTGATGCTGTCACCCGCGATGCATCCAGCAGGTTCCCTTGTGTTGTAACAGATCTCACCATTCACAGAGTATTCAAAGAACTATAGGATGAGACAAAACAACTGGGGTCACTGGGGCACTTTATTAGATACACTTGTTAATACACATATCTAAACAGCCAATCGAGACACAGGTTAATCGAGGTCAATATGATCTGCAGAAGTTCAATCCGAGCATCAAAATTGGGAAAGAAACGCGATTTTAGCGAATTTGAACGGGGCATTGTTGTTGATGTCAGACAGGCTTGTCTGATGATTTCAGAAACTGCTGATCTACTGGGATTTTCCCACACAGCTCTCTCTAGGGTTTACAGAGAATGATATAAAAAATAGAAATTATCCAGTGAGCACTAAATCTCTGGATGAAAATGCATTGTTGATGGCAGAGGCTGCTTGAAGCTGAAGGAAAGCAGCCGTAAGTCATTACAACAAAGGTATAATACAGAAGAGCATCTCTGAATGCAGAACACTTCAAACCTACAAGCAGACGAGCTACAGCAGCAGAAAACCACACTGGGTGCAGCTCCTGTCAGCTAAGAACAGGAGACCAAGGCTACAATTCGGAGAGGCTCACCAAAATAAGATAACGGAACGTCAGAAAAACAGAAATATAAAAGCATGGATCCACCCTGCCTTGAATAAACAATTTAGGCTGTTGTTGGTGGCATGTTAATAGGAGGAAATACTTTTTTGGCACACTTTGGTACCATCACAGCCTACACGAGTATTGTTTCTGACCATCTTCCTGAAGCCTGCTTTCAACAGAATAATGTGACATGTTGAAATTCAAATCATTTCTAGCTTGCTCCTTGAACATGACAGTGAGTTCACTGTACTCAAATGGCCTCCACAGTCACCAGATCTCAATCTAATAGAGCGCATTTTAGGATGTGCTGGAATGTGAGATTCACATCATGTTCCGTTGACAAATCTGCAGTAACTGTCTGATGCTGTCATGTCAATATGGAGCAAAATCACCAAGGAATATTTCCAGCACCTTGTTGAATCTATGCCACAAAAGATTAAAGCAGCTCTGAGAGCAAAAGACAAACCAACGAAGCATTAGCATGGTGTTCCTAATACAAAAAAATGCAACAATTTCAGTTAGCCTAAATTCAGTTAAAACAGAAGAATGGCACTGTTAGGGATCTATATTTAGGACAGAGAGATGGCTTAAGCGTGTGTTTCGTCTCTGTAGCATGCCCAGTAGTCTCATAAGGCAGCTATCCCCACTTTCTACAATAATAACATCAGTTTGTGTCCACAGAGATGTTCTGGAATAACAATGCTAAATTTCACAGTGCTTCCTGGATTACTGAATATCACAAAGGAAAAGGCACTGGGAAATGTGAATTCCCTTTGTATCAACAAAGCCATCACATAATTTTGTAGCCTGGAATAACAGATGATATTCATTATTCCCAGGTCTGTAAGAGTACACAACACGATTCTTGTAGTCCGAGAGGAAATAGGATGACTATATGTTTAATCTGAAAGAAATTTATATCCATGATTACCTTTGTCTACGATAAATGTAAAACAGGGAGTAGTGAAGAACAGAAGGAGAAGACAGGGAAGGAGATCAAAAGCAGTTTGTAATTATTGCTATCAAATGTGCTGGTACACATTAATGCCACTGGATGCAAAAGTTGTAGATAATAGTCAGGAACCCAGAAGGGTCGCTCTACAAGCAGACAAACCCATAAACTACAGTGGTCATGAAGCAATCTGATTAACTTTAACTAGTCAGTGATGCCTCCCAAAGGTGGGACAATGATCACTTAATGTTATAAAGTGCTTTACAAAACTAAATAAAACCAGACATGGGCCAATAAACTAAGAACATGGCCAAAGAACCTGAGCACAGTGGAGGCAATAAAATAAAACACTCTAAATCAAAAATATATCACACATTTCCAAAAGATTTTAAAAACAAAAATCTTTATACACAGATAGTACGAAGGCTCTTTTCACAAAAGTCTAATCAGCCTTTATTACAAGCCTTGACCTGAGAGAAATCAGCTGGGCTCCACACTCTGATCTAAAGGGTCCAGAAGGCATTTATTAGGTCAATAAATCAGAGATGTATAGCGAAGCTGTTAAAGGGCAAAAGACTGACAAACACGATTGTTAGGTCAGTTTTTAAAGCCATGAGTGTCCTCTCAATCATTATAATTGTGCCAACTGAAGACGATGGAGACAATATTTGTTTGTTTGGAATGTTTGGAGAAATAAATGTCCGAATTGTGTTTCTCCAAACATCATTTTCTATTTCAAATAGCTCAGAGAACATTCATATTAGATTGATTAATGGCAGTCTTCAAGAGTGCCAGGATTAACCAAACAAGAGTAAACAAATGATCGCCGAAGCTCACATATAAAAGGGCAAACAGTGTGTTGTGTTCAAAAACCAACATTCAATTAAAATCTAACTGAAAGCTGAGTTTCACATGATTGAAAATGGGCTGTAACCAAGTAGCTAATCAGCAAACCAGTTTGTAAACCTGTTTTAAGTTTAGTGAGCTGTTCAGCAAAGGAAGATGCGCGTGCTTTTTCCGTATCACTGGCATTACTTACTTGGTTCTGGCCCATTCCATGACACAGATAGAGGATGACCCTTTGGCCCACCACCGCATTCTCATCTGTAGGGTTGTAGTCAAAACAGTAGTTGGTCTTGCCCCGGTTCTTAAGCTAGCAAAAGGCAGCAACAAAATATAATTAGGTAGTGGTACAACCTGGCTTGCAGAAGCTCATAAGGTCTTACTTTGTTCTCACCATTCCAAACATGCCTGGCCGATCATGTGGGACGTGCATATCGGGATAAATGTTATCCAAGTACCACTTGAAGCTCTTGCAGCCCAACTTCGCTCGGAGCATCCTCCGCTCCGTTACATCTCCAAAGGCCTCCTGGAGACAAACGTGGCAAATGACAGTTCAACATGATTATTTTATTTTCACTTTCTGCCTTGGCAAACTAAAAAAAATTAAGAAGCACAGAATTGCTCTGCATTTATAAAAAAAAAATAAAAAATGAATTACCAGTGATATCTCATATTCAAATGAACATTTTAAGTGAGAGCGCTGTCGATGCAGCCACCATCAGACAGCTGTTGTGTCCGATGAAGTATTCATAATATACCAGTGGCCAGAAATGGAATGCAATAGCACCATCTATGGTCCATTACTCTATACAAATGCAGTTCACTCCAAACAATATCTCCCCCTCAAACAAACAGAACTTCCAACAGTCAAACAGGATACATGTGTCAATTTTACAAGAGTCTCCGTGTGTGCGCGCAAACAGTTGCTGCCTGTGTAAACACTTTTATGCATACAAAGTTACACATGTACACGCTGATAAAGACTAGTTAATTAGATTATGAGAAAGAACACCGTCTCCACTTTAATGTGCCAGTGATGCTCACCACACCTTCCCTGCTGCAAGAAAGATTCAGCAGCACTGCAGGATGATGGATGATGGTGGCCTGCACAAACACAGCTCTAATTGGCTATTCATCAGTCTATTTAGTGAGAAGAAAGATTCCCAAAGGACGCAGTGCTTTGTCAATGGCTAAGACCAGCATGGACTATCAGAACAATGAAGACTAGTCCAGGACACTTACCAGGATAATAAATTAAGGATCAGTAAAGGTCCTGATAAAATGCAAAGGTAAGGACAACCAGCCCAGTGACAGTCCAACCTATATGGACGAATAAACGGTCACAGGAAACGACCTAAGGGAGCAACTAGGAACCGAGAGCACAGAGGTGCCAATTAGTGAAACAGCGGTGGAAAACAAGAGCTAATGATTCCAGAGGGCTGTACTACAAAGCAAGTTAGCCAACTTTTACAGGCAACTCCTACAGCAACTTTGTAGCCTAAGGTATGACTTCCAGAGCTCACTGCCTAGTAACCAGTATACTCTCTTTAAAAAAAATAGCATCAGCTTTCCTAGAAGATCCTGTGAAGCTTGATGCATCTATAGGAAGATGGCCCTCTGGATTTCTCTGCGAACATCAATGAGGATTACAAATGTTCAGTGTCGGGAACTTAATTCCTTAAGTCTTTTCTATCCTGTTAGGACGAAGCAATTTCAAAGACAATCCATTGTTTGCTAGGCCTCTATATAGCAAAATACAGTAAATCCTAAAACAGACAGTGTTAAATCCTGGTAGATTACTTGCTGACCTCATAGGAGAGTTGAAGCTGAAAGATTAAGGCTAAATTTGTTGTACGTGTTATTAAAATACAGCTAAGCGACACATTTCGTTTGCAGAATACACAACTATAATTACAGTCAGCATATCCATGCCTTATTAATGAGGCAGTGATTAATAAGCCTATTAACTTTCAGTCTGCATTTTCCTTTTTTTTGCCAGCTGTCCTTTGTGGCTTTTGCTGCAACAATTGTTTTGCTGCAATTTCTCATATTTATATTTTTTAGTTATATTTAGGATATATTTGCTCTTTTTTGTGAGAAATATGCGTCTCTAGACCTGCCGTTGTTTGCAACTGATCTCTAGCAAGCTCATAACTTAAACCAAAATTTAACGACATCAATTCATATCTTAATTACGATTGCAGTACCCGGATTTTCCCCTCAATCATCCAGTGTTAATAAAGAGTGTCCCTTCAGTCGAGTACAGTTCTCAGTCATTCCTTCACCCTGCGCCATTTCATATGTAGATTATTTAGGTTTTACGGTGCCTTGTTACTAATTAACAAGCTATAAAAGTAGCTCACATGGACTGGCACGTAACCCATGTTGACAGCCACACGGACCTGCCCTTCTACAAATCCTAAAAGACTTCCAGATCTCACTGCCTACTGACTGTTTTTTTCTTTTTTTGGTTTGATTTGGGGATTTCTTGCTTTGTCTGGGAGTGTTGGAGTGAAAGTGTCACAGGCTGTCAGAATGTCAGGGGAAAGGCACGTTTAAAAAAAAAAAAAAAGCAACCATGAATTTGTTAGTCTAAGGTTATTTTGTTCAAAATCTACAAAGTAGGGCTGCAATGATTCGAGCAATTCGAGCTCATTTCTGTAATCACCAGAAAAACCTTTACTGGGAAAAAGATGCAGGAATTCCTTTAAAAACATTCAACAAGCTCCAGTGTGAGAAGAGAACTTTGTAGCTGCTCCCATACACTCCTGCTTGTTTTAGTTAGCAAAAATCTACAGTTAAGCTACAGAAGCTAAAATTAAATATGCAGATGAACTGTTAACTTCATCTGATATGATGTTAAAATTACGCAGGTTGCTGAAGGCTTTTTCAGATTTAAAAAGAATATAAATATCATATTAATATTTATATGTTAAATTATTGATTTATATATTGATATATTAATTAAATTGTATTAATATTTTAAAATCTAAGCAGTCATACACACACACCTGGGTAAGCTATGACATTAATGGGCAAAGACAGACTACAGACTATAAACAGGCACAGTACATTCATCCAGGAGACTAGTATAACTTTGTGCCAAGCAAAATTGTGAAATTGTAACTTGCTTGTAAGATATGTTCGATTATAGATATAAACCTTATCTAGTATTGTTATTGTGTATAAACACATGTTCAGCTGTAAATCAAACAGGATGAGCAAAAACAGTGTTTGTTTGGAGGGTATGATGCTTTTTTTTTTTTTTTTTTTTGGCAAGGCAACCTTATCTCATGGAGATAAGTGCTACCTGATCTGTGCTTAGAGAGCTTTTCCTGTTAACTACACTATCACTCACGCACACACACACACAAAATCAGGGCACCCCCATGGGTCGGCACTGCTCTCACCATGTCAAGGACAGGTGGGTGACACCCGCTGGCACAAAGTAGCACAGAAAGGTGGTAATCGCACACCGGAATGCCCTGACCCCTGTCACCTTGGGTGTCTGCTGCTCATATATCCCCCGTGTCACTTAATCAGGTGAGCTTTTGCAGTGTGCGTGTGTGCGAGCGCGTTTTGCGAGAAGGCAGAGTATTTTCGATATTGTTTCGCACACCGAGAGTGAGTTCACTGGTGAGATTAAGGGGTTAATGAGACAGTGCTGTGGTGAATGCAGCTATTTAAAAAAAGAAAGAAAGAAATATTCTGCCTTCACATTCACATCATCTGCACACACTCACCAGGCGTGCGTGGGGATTACGATGATAGTAGATCTCCTTGTATTCATCCAGCCAGACCTCAGCTGCTCTCACGCAGTTTGCCAACGCTTTGCTCCGTGAGTAAGGTGCCTTTTTCGGGAAGACGTGACCCACGTGGGAGCACGGGTGGATCTCCAGGCTGCCCCCACACTGCCAAATCTAAGACACATCAATAACACCACCACGAGGATTTGGTTAGCCTCTCAGCCATGATTCAATCAGGAAACAAAGCACAGTCTTGTTGCGGAGGAGCTTGGGAACAGAAAAGCTAGCCTGTTGTTGGAAAATATTTTTGGTTTCTTCCCTTTGGGAAATTACAGTTATTGTAGGGAAGGGGTGTTCAAATTCTTTGCTGCAATTAAAGTATTAAGCTCTTCGGCCTGCTTTCACTCCATGTTTAGTTTTATTTTCATTGCAGATTCCACATAAATTGAGCAGCTGTCATATGGTTCAACAAATCTAAAGCAGACACTCTTGCCTTTTTTAGTGGCTTGCACTGTGAATTGGGCCATAATCCCAAAAAGAGTGCAAACTTAATATCAATTTGGACATAACATGTGCTTTACCTATGTAATCATTACATAAATAATACTGTACAGCTCTTACCCTGAAAGAGAATTCCAGGTTCTCTCCTCCCCAGACCTCCATTCCTGTGTCATATGTTCCCAAATAATGGAAGAAGTCCTTCCTCACAGCAAACAGACCACCTGCCATAGTAGGAGACCTCAAGACACCAAAAAATAAAAATGATATTACAGGATAACGAGCTCCATCTTATATGAGACAGATGTAATCATCTCAATATGTCAGCAGTGTAGTTTCTGTAATAATGTAGCTGCCACACTCAAAGTTACGTTCCCAAATACTCATATGGGATTTTTTTCTATTCTTGGGTAATAAAGAGTCCTTAAAACACACCTGATGACATCTACGGGTGAACGTCGCCGTTTCTGTTCGTAGTCTGGGATGGTGTGCCAGGTAAAGACCAACCGCCAATCAAACCCTCCGATTTGAGGTTCCCCAGCATGGCCTAAATACTGGAAGGTGTTCCAGTCTATCACGTCGATGACGGGGCACACCACGGCCTTCGGCTCCTCTTTGATCCTTGGCGAGAAAAAAGGAAAGGAGAAAAAGGCGAATGTTAGGAGGGAGCAGTGTTACGAAGCAAGCAATTTGTTTATCTGTAAAAGTCTCCATACAAATGTTGGTGCTGCCCTTGTTTGAAAGGCTGGAGCACCGAGACAGTGAGTCAGACACGGCTACATAACAGTGCTCCTGCAGCTGGCTGATAGAGATTCAGAGCTTCCCGCTCTGTGACAGCTGGACTAAAAGACAGCCTTTCTAAAGGCCGCACTTTGACAAAATAATCAAGGAGAGAAGGCATTTCTTTTTTTCCCTGGCGGGCGCTCTCTCACCTGTGGAGCACGGGCTCTAACCAGCCGTCGTGACACTCACAATGACAATCCAGGAAGGTCAGCACCTCGCCTGTGGTGATGGATGCCCCGAGCAACCGGGCCCGCACCAGCCCCTCCCTCTTTGTGGCCCGGATCAGACGCACCTTATTCAAACCTGAGACGTACTTGTCCAGTGGCTCCTTGAGATGAGCTTTCAGAAATTAAACAGATGTGTTTGTATCAAGAGTTGTTTCTCAAAATCACAACAAATACAAAACTAGAGAAAAATCTATCAGCTACAGCTGAAAGTTTCTTCCTATAGGTCAAATTTTTTAGCGTTTCTTGATCAGTATTCCATGTGAGGAGATAAAAAGCAAGCACAGACAGACAGTCGTTTTGTTATCTCTGAGTCCAATCACATTGTAAAATCTGAGAAGGGACAATGCTGGTATGTGGCTCAGGTGTCAGAAGCGTCACAGCGCAATATGAGACTGGTAGAAAAACAAGTCAGCATTGATAAAAGAAGGCGATAAGCTATCTGGCACACATTCCCAATACATTTGGAAGAGGCTTCAAATTCCCACCTCTAGAGGAAAGAGTGTTAAACTGTTTGATACACATTTGCCATATTCACTGGAAAATGGTGAGCTTTCTTTGAAGCAGGTAAACAAGACACACCCACCAGTCTTTTTAGGGTAGAATTACTTCCTTTTATGCTCTCAGCCAAATACGCATTAATCCAAAAGGCAAAGGTTACACCATTGTTTGATTTACTCAAGCTCAACACTTAGTAAGTAAATATAACCACGAGCAGATGTTAGTGTTGAGGGAGAGGCAGGCATTGCTTCATTTATACATTCATGATCGAAAACACTTTAGAAGCATTAAAAGTTTCTCAACTCTTACAAAACAAAAACAAAAACCCCAACAGGAATAAACACTGCATATAGTATATTATTTACTTTACTTTATTATAGGTTTATTTGAATATACTCATAGAAGATGTAAAAAAAATAACACTGATACAAGAGATTTCACTTTATCTATATCTTAGTTTATAACTAAAACTACTGATTGTTTTAGTCATCAAGTATTCTGCTGATTAACCCACTGATTAACAAGAAACCCTTTTTGTCTTACTAATGAGCAATAATAATTACTTACTACTTACTTATTTGCTCATTGATATTATTACAAATGGAAACCAATATTTTTAATCATTTAATTGGATACAACATCTGTCAAAACACTTTCATCGTGTTTATGCGGCATATTTAAGTCATATTTGTTAAAGAAAATGTATTTTCTTTAACAAATTTATTTATTAGTGCAAAAATAAATAATCACAAATATCGAAATGTAAATAAATAAAAGGTTTACATGTCACCTAAGCTAAACTAAGGCAGAAGTCAGTCTTTACTCTGTCTTCTTGGAAAGACAGAGTAAAGACCAACACAGATTGAAGGTTTTTGCATGTATACCTTTTCATTTATTTTTGCATTAGACAAAATGTTTTCTTCAAAAGCAATGTGAGTTTAATACAGCACATGAACACAATGAAAGGGTTTAGTTTCTTTTTGTTTTCTTTGGTTTACAGATGTATTTTTTAAGCTGAAGCCTAATCAAACAGGTTTGATTAAGGACTTTCACCAGCTTTTTTCCAGCAAAAGTTTTATTGGTGGGTGTAGACAGACTCCGCCTCCAAGTTGAACTACTTACATTATGATGACTGAGGCTATAGAGTTGTGGATTAAACTAAAAATCAAAGCACAAAAATTTGCATCCAGTATTTTTTTATAATTCGATGAGCATATTTTCCAGTATCTCTGTTTGACTTGCCTAACTGATAACATGTCAGTATATCCTCCTCCACCCATCTAACTGCTACCTGTCTGTGTGCACCTGTAACAGCTCCTGACTGTCAGCCTGCCACCACTCTTGCCCACTGCCTGTCCATCAGTCTGTCTGTGCCTCTACCTTTGTCACTGTAGTCATCCACCAGCACCACCTCTTTCAGCAGGATGTCAGGAGACGTCTCCAGCACACTGTGGACAGTCCTCAGCAGGGTGGACCAGGCCTCGTTGTAGAAAGCAATCACCACAGAGGTCGTGGGCAAGGACCTGTAGTCATACTTCAGCACTTTGCAGCTGGAGAGAGAGGAGACTTGGTTGTTAGAATGCAGACTAAAAAAATTGGAGGTGAGGCTGGGTGGCTGGAATGACACTGCATAATGAGAGCTGGCTGTGTAAATCTGCATGTAAAGCTGGATCGCGGTTAACCTTCATACTTTTAAGATTTGATGACCAATAGAAGTAAACACAGAGCATTTATTATTCCATCTTAACAGCAGATGACTCAGTTTACGAGTTACACGTCCTCTGAGGTATTTACGGAGTGTAAACGTGTAATAGTGTTGCTGGGACATCCAAACTGCAAAGGCTTCTCTTAAACTTTAGATCTGGGCTTTAACATTGCTAACAATAGACAACAGGTTACTTACAGTAGGTTCCATCTCTCCGGCAGCCTGCGGTGCAGTGATATTTTATCACTGACATAAGTGTTAATCTGGTGCGCTTTGATACTTTCCTCTTCTTTTCTTTTCTCCTCTTCGTTCAGATTCAGTTTCACGGCTCTGCCCAGCTCCCCCAGAGCGTTTAAATCCAAGGGGGGCTTCTCGTAGACTGGCTTCTTAAGGAGCTCATACTCTTCCTCTCCTGTGACTTCCCGTCGGTTCGTCAAACTCACTTCCTCCGACTTGCGTTTGAAAAATGTAACATATCCCAGCAAAATGGCACCAACTATTAAAATAAGTAACTTTGGCTGTTTCCTCCTTCCGCATGCAGCCATCGTTTCGTTTCTTTGCAAGGCGCAAAGTTGGAGGCTCTCATGCCCCTATGAGCTGCACTGTGCTCAACCTTTGCTGTCCAAGGTGGTTTTGCTAGACTCCACAGCCGCGTCACCTTTCCGTTTGACTACTTCCAAGTTTTTCCTCCATAGTTCAGGCAAAGTGTAACTCTATCTACGTATAGAGTCCCCAAACTGGGTGAGTCTTCTCAGTCAAACGGAGAACGATGGTCACTCCTCCTCAACTCCGTTACCCTGCGTGCTGCTAGAGTGAAGAGGGAAAGGATTAACTAACTCAGATTAGATTAGCTAACAAGTATCTCTTCGGATTAGTGAGCCACCTAACTGCTGGAGGAAAGGAAAACTAGGTCAAATCAAAAGCCTCGTATGCTGTTTCTTTCAGTTCACTCACTGAGAAAATCAAATATTATAATTAAAAAGATTTTTTTTTCCGTTATCAGTAAAGTCTTTATGAATATAGTTTGTGTCCAACCGGTTCATCAAGTGCCATCGAGGAAACGGGATTAACGACATTTACGTGAACAGCAGTAGAAGTTCAAGTCAACTTTTAGTAGCAGAATTAGCAACTATGTTTCCGGTTATCAAATTAAAACGCCGTTCCCTTTCAAACTACCCCGGAATAACGCCACGTACAATACTGCACAGATATTATTATTATTATTATTATTATTATTATTATTATTATTATTATTATTATTATTATTATTATATTTTTTGTTCGAAGACTTCAAAAATTCGTAAAATGACTGCCAGGGGTACACTAGCTTGTAAGTAAAATAAGTCACTTCCGCTTTCAATTTTTTTAATCGTCAAAGATTGGTTCTGCTAATTTCTCAGTTTTCGAGTTTGTTGGGCACCACTGCTGCATATTATGCCACAAAGCGTTGCAATAGTTTGTAGGCTTTTAATTTGAAAGCCCGAAAAAATGAAGTTTATGAGAAGCAGTCATTTTATTTCTATATCCAAGTGATCTTTTTAAATAGATACCCCGCACCCCCCAAAAAACGTCTGCCAGAGCCAAGTAGTTAACTTATATATATCGTCATCACAGGGGAGTGACGTCACACAGGTGAGTTATTTATATTATTTGTTATGAAACATTTTAAGCCCAATATCTTCTGCAGGCCATTGTTTAAAATAAAATGCAATTTTAAAAAAGATTTTCCTTCAGTTGCGGTGACATTTTTTTCAGCACTACGGTGACCTTCAGCTTCAAAATCGTTTATCTCTGCGTTCTCATTCATACGAGGCCCCTTGTCACTCATATGAAACCGATATGAAAACTCTTGACACGAAAGATGAAATCTGACACAAAATGTATGTTTAAGCAAATTAAAATGCTAAATAATTAAGGCGATCTTTCGAGGCGAGAAGGTAATTTGAGTGGCGCACTGTTTGATCGAGTACCCATATTGTGAAAACCACAAAGAGACACGGGAAGGTAACAAGTCAGCCGGAGTGTTGTAATATACCACGGTAGACTGCCCTTGTCGTGTCTGTCAGAGACTCAACATTTATGTGAGTGCATGAATGAGGGCGTTCTCATTTAGGACGAGATGATGGATAACATTTTCCATGCAATAGATAGCCTACTGTAATAGGTGCAAATATTAAAAAGGCAATTAAAACACTTATTAGTTGCACCTTTGAGCTGACTTGAACAGAGGTTCCTGTAACGTGACTGGGATTAGCTCTGACCTCACCATAACTGGTCCAACTTGACTGTATTGTTGATCACCCAGTAAGCCTAGGCTATTTAATCATTTGTGTTTTACTAGGGAGGGGCAGGAGAGAAATCGGGGACACTTGGGCCTTCACTATGTGCAACATTATATACATTTCTACTTTTTAAATTTTGCAGTGATGGTAAATGGCATCATTCTTAGATAGCACTTTCCTACTATCCTTGAGCACTCATAGCGTTTTATACAACTTCAACCAAGCTTTTTTTTTTTTTTTTTTGCCTTATAACATTCCCACACATTCATACTCCAGTGAACACATCTGAGAACAAAATGTTGGGGTTCAGTATCTCATTCAAGGATACTTAAGACCGGAGGAATCAAACCACCAACCTTCCCGAGCTACAGCCACCCCATGTGATATCATGGGAGGCATCTTTTTAGCATGGTGTGTTCCAATAGGACTGGTGTAGATCCTGGCTTCCTACATAGGAACCATGACTGAGTTTTCTAATGACTAATGGATTTTTAAAAGAAAAGAAAACACAGCACCCAGCTGTCACTGAACCACTAAAAGTTGCCTATCTTTGTTGCATCCTATAGCTTTATTGTGTATATTGTGTTACCTTAAATGAGTATTCTGTTATTTTGTTAGCTTTTTTATACCACATACTTAGAATAAGTGTACTTTGGAAAGGTTTTTTTTTCTTAAGTAAGAAGGTCCAAGGATATATTAGTGATACATCAGATTCTTGAATATCCAAATTTATTGCATCTATAATTATAAGATCTGTTGGGCCATTGTCATCATTCAGCCTCTAAACATCAAAAACCGTCCATACACCAATGCAGATGCTTAACAAAGATGTCCTCTGCATGCCTATGTAGATATCCAATTCAAAATAACTTATGATTAATGTTCCATCCATCCATTATAATATACTATTGATACTTATTCTCTTCCGCTTATCCTTTTCAGGGTCACGGGGAGACTGGAGCCTACCTCAGCTACCATAGGGCGAGAGGCAGGGTGCACCCTGGACAGGGCGCCAGTCTGTCACAGGTTTCACACCCACTTTCACAAGTATGGCAATTTAGAATGACCAATTAATCTAACCCCACTAACTAATTAGTGATTAATGATTCTATGAATAATTGTAATTCCTGATCAGTTTTATATAATATTAAAACAAACGTGCTTTTCTTTCAAAAACAGGGACTTTTAAGTGATGCTGAACATTTCAGCTGTCGTGTGTTTCCTACCTCCTTTTTAAATTGTTCTCCACCCTCTGTCTCACCCAGCATTTTGTAACAGGACTCGGCAATTAGATAAAACATACATATAGTACCAATAGTTTTTTTAGTGAAAATATAATGCCGTTGTTCTATGCTGTGGGGCAAAAAGTCGCTCCAGGAGGCAAACCTGGCTGAGTGAATACGATTTTTATAGAAAAAAAATAGAACAATAAAGTTTGCCGATGGCATCTTGCTGGCCTTTCCTTTGATAAAATTCAACCTGGATCAATTTCTATTAATAACTAATAGAAAATATTGGGTGTAGGCATCGACTTTTTCTCTCATTCATTGACATTCTCACATAATTCTAGATTTACTGAAACATGAATTGAGAACAGAGAGAGCAAACCACATATTGTTGCTTGTGTACATTTGTGAGCCCAGAGACGGGGGTGGAAAATTAAACTAGATATTAGCCAGAACATTTAATATCATTTTGGTTTTGATTCCACGGTCGGCAATCAAGATCCTTCTCTGTCGCCTGCCATTAGCGGTCAGTACTGATTTGCTACCAGTAGGTGGTGCCAAATTATTATGAATGCTGCAGTCCATGAGTGCAGAAGTGAGCTGTGTGGATTACAGGCAGTAGCAGCTTTTCAGTCTTTGGTTGTTAAAATGTGAAATGCATGTTGTCGCTTAAACCATGACAACAACAACAACAAAAAGTACACATTCACACCTAGTGTAGCTGCAGCAGCTCACACTTTTCTCCTTTTGCTACACCTGGCATTTCATATAACAAAAAAACTTCTTCCTCATTCCTGACAATGCGCTGTTTGTGCAGGCGAGTAAAACAAAAGGCATGTGTGTTTGTGGTTAGTCTTTTATTCTTTCAATCATCCCATCAGTCATTTTATTTAGAAAAATCCTTCCCCATCCCCAACAGTCCAACCTCTTCTTCATATCAAGTAATCAACTTCCCTTTTGCCTCATCAGTAGTTTTTACTGGTCCCTTTAACCAAGCATTATTTACAAAGCTAACACGCAAAAGGAGTCATCTCACAATTTATCAACTAGTTTGAATATCACATATTCATAAATTCAAATTGCCATTGAGACCAAATGTAATTCAGTGGGAATGAATAGCAAAAAAATGCTATTCACCAGTCATTTTGCCAACAGTTTCACTGAATCTCTTGGTCCTTTGATCCCAGTAGAAACACTAATGTGATCTTGAGTGGAAAAAAAGAAGAAAAGAAAACTTAACAGGAGTGTTTTTGATGTAGTTTCAAGTACAGCTTACACACAAGACTCTTAAGAAAACTGGCACAGAGCTGCTCCCTTTACGGATTCTTGTGACTAAACAAAAAAACAGGCTCTAGTGAGTGTTGTTTGTAGTTTTATAGAATTGAAAAAGCTCTAAATAAATACGATGGCACATTTCATTTCGGCACGCACAGGTTTGTGAGGGATGACAGGTTCTCAAAAGCAAAGTGACAGATGGGTTTAGAGGGTATTCTTAATTTAACACAACAGGGGAGAATAGATCACAACATCCATGTCAACTCAATAAACCATCTGAGGCAAAGTACACTTTAATAAATACTTCCAATCTCATTCAGAATGTATTCTGCCACGAAACAAGCTCCATAGACAAAAGCTAGAATTGAGAGGCAGTCTAGTATGACCACAGCTCCTTCCCCTCACATGATGGAGCACGTTAGGAAGCAGCGGGTTTGGGGCAAAACGCTGCCGACCTTACATTCCTAATCCATCGCTTTCCAGCAGCCTGTTTTTCACAATTTTTTTAAAAACAAATATGAGGACATAATAAAAATAATCAATATTAATTGCACTTTAAGGCATTATTCTATAGTGCATGGTGATTTTCCGATCATGTTTCGATCAAGAAACTGGCTTTAATCTCTTTGAAGGCACTGCTTCGTGTGCTACACATCTCGCTGCTTTCAAGTTGTTGCAAAACCCGAGACGGCAATGACACTTCAGGTGTGCTGTGTACTCCACTCTGGCTGTAGAGGCACTTGGATGAAAGCAACAACAACAACAAAAGTCTTAAATTCAGCTGGTGTTCTTTAAAAAAAGACCTCACCTCTGTAGATATTCACAAAGGTTGAAAATCACTGGACTGGCAAGTCATTGGCTTAAAGTGACTTTCTCCAACACCTCTTTTTTTTCCCCCCCATTTCCATTCAGTGCAGACTTGAAAAGTAACAGAAATGGGAGCAGCGGGGTCATACCTCCGCTACAGTATTTGCTCTGTGGTCACGGAAGGCCACTTAAGGTTCCCTGCTACTATCTAGCTTCCTCCCACTACCACTCAAACTTCCACTGCTGGGTTTTGTCCCCTGGGACGCAGCGCCTCATCTGGGCATTCGTGCGGCCCTTCGTTGTGCGGTAGGCTGTCACGCACATGTCTGAGTGTGGATGATAGATGGTCCTGTCCTGAAAGGTTGGAAGTTAAAAGCGTGGAGTCAGTTTACAGGAAACTGTGAACCTGTGGCACACACATTCATGAATCCCTTACCTCTTTGAACTCCCAGATGAGACTGGGAGGTCTGACTTCCTCATCACGAGGGCAGTGCCTCATTCCGATGGAGGTCTGTCCTTCCAGTACTTCGGCACACAGCTCTTTCACAGAGTTGAAACGGATCTCCTTTTGAGATGTGTATTCAAAGTACTGGAGCGAGAAACAGACACAGTTATTTGGCTATTTTTTCTCCATTTACAGTTAAAATGTATTTCTTTGACACAAGCTTGTATTCACACATTTCTCTGAAAAGAAGCAGAGACTAAGAGGTTAAAACTTTTCCTTCTTCTTTCTTCTGCTACATCTGTCTTTTGTGTAGAAAGCCAATTAGTGCAGTTTGGTATTTTTTTTCTTACCCACTAGGATTACAGGATGTTTTACTCTGCTGTTGCACCACGGCTATAAATGCACTATATGGTGCGTCGGCGAGTGTGTCGAGGGATCTCATGAGCAAAGTCGGGGCCTTGGCCCTTTCAATCAAGCAGACATGAGCACAAACCCAACTCTTCCCCTCTGGTGTCATTTCAACAACCTGGTCCGGTGGGACAAAAGATGCAATGCTCCCTGTGCTACCCGTTAAGCGGAGGGTCAGGTAATCAATCTTTATACTTCCCCATCCTTTTCTTCACATCTCATACATCTTTCAGTTGCACTGGGGCCCCGTTATGGTCGTTTCTAATAAAAGACTTACTCGGGGTCCACTGTCTCTGGCTTCAAACTTATTTATCCAGGCTGTGCCATTCATTCTGCCCGTGAGGCTCATGTATCTTTTAAATGGAACGTGGTTCTTATGTGTGCCAGGAAAAGGGGCAGGATCGAGGTGGTGAAGGGCCTTCAGGTTTTTGTTTCACCGAGAAGCCATTCAAACATTGATTTTCAGTCACACATGGCGCTTTTTGTGACTGAGGACACCTGATGCGGCGCATCAATGGGGTAATCAGAGATAAGAGCCAGGTTGAAGATCCACAGAAAGAAGTTCTGCCTATTGTCTGACTCCAACATTAAATATACATTCTCGCAGATAAATAATCTGGTGCTTTCTAAACCAGCCGTTACTGGAATTGGAAAAAAAAATGTGCACCTTTTTTTCCAGCTATGTGTGGATGCAATACCACATTCAGTTTTCCATTCATTACATTCAAGTCATGTTGGACACACCAGCAGAGAGTAATTTTCTGGTGTGAATCAACTGTGGCAGCTTGTTTTAGGGGTTAGCAGAAAGTCTTGACATTTCAAGATATATCTCCCACGGGGGCCACGAGAAGCTGTGGGATTGTGTCAAGAAAGAATAAACACTGAAATGCCTGACGTACCTGGTTGCCTCCTTGGCCGTGGCAGCCAAAAAGAGAAATCTGGGAACCTGTGGGAATGTGCTCTGGAGCGTTGTAGTCAAGGCACTCTGAATGTATTCCTGAGCTACGCACCTGGCAGGAAGAGAGCAGCAAATATTAATAACAAGTGAAATGCGGCACTGTTTATCGATTCCTGTGAGGACTCTTTTTTTCTTGGATTTATTCTTTGCTGGCAGGTTAGACTTTAAGGCCACGTAGGATGCAACACCCCTGAAGATGGTGGATTCAGTCATCTGATTAAATCATTAAATGACGGTATATCACCAGGAAGCGAAAACAAATTAAACCTTTGCCATTTTGCTTATTTTCCACATCAGTACACATATATTAATCAATATGAAATAAAACGTACTTTCACCCAGTTTCATAAGAAAATGTAAATGTTTCTTTGTCTGAGTAATGCCGTTCTTTTAGGTTTTGTCACCGTGTACCTGTAGTGTGGGTGTGCATGCAAATTTCAGACAGTTCTGACAGCAGAACATTTGAGATTTCGGACGATGCCCTCGCTGTAGCATTTGACTTCACAGCTGTCACTGGGAAATGTGTGTCGACGTGGACAGGTGGTGGATTTTTGGACATTATAACTAAAGAAGAAATCTTTGAGGGAATTTTCTTTTTCGCTTCAGAAAAAAACAGAGACATTGCTGTGGCTAAAATGTAATTGTTTTAAAATCCAACACTGAGCCAAGAGCAATTTTTCTGTAAAGCATTTTATAACAGGAGACTTCACCAGATGTCTGAATTAGAAAGGTCTTGAGCCCAGTCAAATGGATTTCAAAGCCTTCCCACTTTCAATGGAGTTTTCTCATATCATGTCTCACCCGAATACTTTTGTTTCACACTTGAATGATGAATGAAGACACAGCCGTATTGCTGTCTTTTATAAATCACAACAAGATCTGCCATCAGTCCAAAAACTAAATAATTAATCTTGCACTAATGGGATCAATAACAGAATTCAGACACAGCATCTGAAAAGGAGACACTTACAGCCCCGTGCCAGCCCTCCCTGTCCTCAGGTACATGTAGTTCAGGGTAGATATTCTTCAGATACCACTCAAAGCTGTTGCATTTCAGCTTCTCCCTCAAAAGTAGCCGTTCTGAAATATTCCCATATTTCTCCTGTGAAGCAACCACACAATGCATGAGTCACTGCTGTGGGTGAAAAAGCTGGTTAGATTTAGGAGAGTTTATTAAGAATGTACATTTATGGACAGTATCGCTTTATTTATACATTGCAGCTACATTTTAATCATTAGAGCATGCACACTTTTCTTTAAATATACACTGTATGGACAAAACTACTGGGTCACTAACACATTACACCTACAGGAGCTACTGGAAACCATGCAATGAAGTTTGCAATGAAGAATGGGTGTTTTCATAAAGGACACAGTTAGACTTTTAAAGCAAATATTTACATCCTGGATATGAGAGGTGAATCCGGCTCCTGTAACTCCAAAAATCAAGTTCAAATAAGAATCTCAGGAAGCCAACTAGGTTATTGCCAACAATGCATGTTTTAAATAGCTGTGTTTGCTAAGGCGTGAAGTCTACCCTAGGAGTCTAGAGTTATTCCTTTGGCATGATTGAGGATGGATTATAACAAGACCGCCTAACACACACACACACACACACACACACACACACACACACACACACACACACGCACACACACACACACACACACACACAAAACTAATTCAATCATAAGATTTCTGATCTATCGAGTACTTTTTCTTTGTGATCCTTACTGCATTGTGCTCCCAATCTCAAAATTAACAAGAAAAAATATTTAAAATAAATGAACAAAAAAACAACATAAAACAATAATTCCTTATAGAAAATACATTTATAACAGCTGTTCTTTCTTTAGAAAAGTGTAAAGAAAAGTTGGAATATCAACATGATTAAATGTATTCAATGAAAATTATATAGCTCATTAATCAAACTAGTCACACGTCTATCGCTCTATAGCTGCATGACAAATTATGACAGCAACGTAATAGACTTGGAGCTGATGATCTTGGTCTGTGCTGTGTTCAATCTCCCCTGACCAGGTAATTTACTGTTTGATCAAAGATCCCTGACATTAATAATGCACTTTTTTTTTCAGATAGTTGAAACTGAGATACATGAATCTTTGATGGTGCCCAATACTCAGAACCTGAGAGGCACAGCACTCACACCATACACACACGTGAACACCCTCAGTACCTCAATACACCTAACCCACTCAGTCAGATACTGATCTTATATCCACACCTACAGGGGGCAGTTAGATGAATCATCTAAATCTGACACCAAAAATAAACTGTTCAATTTACTGTCTAAACATGGTGCTGGATAGTGTTACAACATATCAGTGCATGAAACACGCAAAGTGTCTTACCTTTCTGGCTGGAGGGTTCCTGTTGTAGAAATGCTTTTTGTAAGAGTCCATCCAGACCTCTGCAGCTCGGACAGTATTCTGGAGGAAATTGGGCCGTGCGTAAGGGGCTTTTTTAGGGAACACATGTCCCACGTGCGAGCAGGGATGAATCTCCAGGCTGCCCCCACACTGCCACACCTAAGGGTGGCAGATATGTAAGTAAGTAAAGTAAAATGTACTTATATAGCACCTTTCTAGATAACAACTGTGTCATAACAACAATCAAGAAATAAAAAAAAAAATACAAATATTAAAACACAAACTCTTTAGTGGAGTCCACAGATCTCAAATGTTAATGTTACCTGATTTCAAGTGAAGTTTCTACAATATGTTAACATGCTCACAACACGAGTAAAAAACAAACACAATCACGTTTCCAGGATTGTGTTTGTCAGGAAAATTAAGGTCAAGTACAAAGATGGCTGCTGAGCAGCCCAAGCACAAGCGATGTGTAAACTGGGCTAAAAGTAAAGAGTGTCCCTCTCACCCGATGCCTCTAATTGTTTTTATTTTGTAACGTATTTCTCTCTCTCATGCAAGTATCTTTATCTAGTACTTAAACCATAGATGGGTGTGAGATGTGTGCCCCACCAGTAACGCATGTTCTCAGTATTCATGGGTTATCACACCTATCTTCAAACTCAGCCTTACACACATGTCAGGCGACTGCATTTTGCATGCTTGTGTTACTTTTGTCTTTTCCCTAATTTATGTCTTCTCTGCCCTTCATCGTCCTGCCTGCGACCTGGAAATTAATCTCAGTACGCCTTGTCGAAGGACGCCTCAATTCCTACAGGGAAGGAAGGAAGACAGACAAGAGAGGAGGGTTGCTGCAGGAGCCATAATCAAGAATGCACAAGTGTTTGCTTTGCTAGAGTATTTTTACCTTCAGTGTATAAAAAAACCATGCTACTCAGGTAGAATATGTAAACAATAGTAGGAAGAGGACACTTTTAAACAACCAGTCTTTTTTTATTCATACATTTCTTTCAGTGGATGATCAAACAGTCTGCCCTTCACTTCTTATGTGTGATTAAAATGAGCCATATTACAAATTTAATCAAAAGTAGCCGGCAACATAAAACATCATGAGCACGGTTACACCTGCAGTCATAAAAATGCAGCAGCGGTTGGGCTATAACAAAACGATTTACGACCAAGCTTTGCCACATCTAGGATTAAACTGACATTGATTTAAAATGAGGCTCCAAGGCAAGGATGTCTCATATTGTTAAAACACCTGTTGCCTCAGCTCCTTGATCCTCGTGTCCTTTCCTCCTCACATCTTTAGTGGGAAGGATTAAGATGCAAGGAAAGGGAGTCGAGAATGTAAAATTTGAGTAATGGGAAACGGAAATACCTGTCCACAGGCAGACATATAAAGGTTTATCAAAGGTGCCTGTGAAGATTGTTTCTACTGCTGAAGATTTTTCCAAAACAACATTTTGCAAAAACGCACAAGGTAAAAACATTACCAGCTTCACCTCACTGCTGGTAAACAATTATAGACCACATGGAGACCCTTCACATGGGACAGCGGAGGGTTGGGGGATTACTAACACTTGGGCCACCTATTTCCTGTACATTTGACCTGATGGACCTCAACCATCTTTAATGCGTGCCTTTGACACCTGTGTAATTTTTTCCCGCTTTGGACTGCATCATCCACAATGGATCTTTTTCCCAGCAGCCACTCTGACATGAAATCGTGGGCAAAGACAGCTGTTACTAATCGCCTTAATGAGGGCTCAGCACTGAAACAGATCAGAACCGTCATGACTGCAGTACTAACACCTGTGTTTGACTACTACATTTTGTCAAATGGCTGCTGTGAAACAAGTCTATTGTGGTGTGTTTGGACAATAACACTGTGCACAGTTTTCCATCAAATATTACAACATGGTGATTCAGCTTCTTAACATTATTTTTAAGTCCTTATATTATAGGAACAGCTTGAGAGAGACAGGTCATGGGGAAAAAACAGAGGTGGTGGTAAGCCGCACAGCTGCTGTTGTAAGTTGGTGTAAGGTTGGTGCACTGGGCATGTGCTGTATCTGTAAGCTGTTGGTCGCCACATGATTCTGTTTAACTTTATGTGTATCGGTCCACCTTGTCTTGATGTTCCTTTTAAACAAAGATTACAAAACATGATCTACTACAGGTATTATCTGAATGAAGAAACTGTGCTTTATCAATCTTACCACAAAGGTTCAACACATACTTTTGTGAGTCATACGGCTGCATTTATAATAGAACCTACATAGACAATATCTTTTTACCTTACATTAATGGCTGGATCGTTCACCATTGATCAAACAAAAGATTAACATCCTTAAAGAAATGGTCTGGTATTGATTTAGTGCTTTTCTACACAAGTCTTATTAACCATTTACCCACACATTCACCTAAGTGCTTTTTTAATTCCCACACTCGCACTCCGCATTGGGGTTCAGTTTCTTACCTAAAGATAATTTGACATGCAGGTTGGAGGAGCCAGAGATCAAAATACTGACCTTGTGATTAGTAAATGACCCACTCTACCTCCTCCTACACAAGGCAAAGCCATTATCATATGTCCATAGGCAAACAGCTAATGCAAGACAGTCCTTTCCATCTTAATTCAGAAAGCATTTTACACCGCACCACTATTTTTCAGCAAGAGACCTAGAAACCAATTCACTAAACATAAATTATGTATGGGCAAAAGTCCCGGTGAGAGGCATTTTTGTTTCCACATGCATAACATATCACTCAGCTGAACAGCCCATTCTTCTTCACAATGCAGACAAATACACACTATAAATCATACACACACAATTTACATTCCTAATCTTGCATGCTCCTGCTTAAAATCTGTGCCAGCTTGATTGACGCCAGCAAGTGAAAAGTGACACCAACATCACAACAAGGTACCAGCCAATATAAGGCTGCAGTTTCACATACCCTGACTGACTGTGATCTGACACTGACTCACGCCAACTACGCACCAGCGTGCACAGGATAAACATTTTCTAACTAAATTTAATGATCTTTCTCTCTGCTCTCTATCGCAGTAAAAAAAAAAAAAAAAGCTGAGTAAAGATATGGTTTGTCTGGATCTGGTAACAAAGCAACTCAGATTAGTGAGTCTTTCGCAAAATGTTTTAAAAGAACCACTCAGGTCTAATATCGATTAAGTGGCCCTGTGGGGGCTAAGCAGATACTTCACTGTGATTCTGAGTGATGGAAAATTAACTCACCCTGAAAGAGAGCTCCAGGTTTTCTCCTCCCCACACATCCATGCCCATGTCATACGTGCCCAGATACCCAAAGTAGGCCTTGCTAACAGCAAATAATCCCCCGGCCATAGTAGGAGACCTGTGAGAATACAAGGAAAACAAAATCATTTTTATCATGGCCATGTTCAATCCCGTTACACAGAAAAACTCAGCGAATCCCTCTGCGCAAGCAGTTGGCGATAGTGGGGAGAAGAAAAAAAAAAAACTTCCTTCAACAGGAAGAAATGTCTGGTTGAAACAGGCTTAAGGAGGGCAGCAATTTGCCTTGAGCAGTTGGGGTTAGAGGAAAGCTATGAAAAAAAGGCTCTGAAACAAAAATTACAGAAAGGGACACAAAAAAAGATGACAGGGAGAAAAATAACACAAATTATGGAACAGAAGATACAAAGTTACTGAACTGTAACAGTGTCATACAAGTGAACATCGGTATGTAACCTTTCACTCAATGAATCCAATCAGTTCCAACCAAATCCATGCATACTTGCAGAGACTGACATATGGATGGTTTAGGGTTTCCTAGGTTCAAAACACCTTAAAAGTGGAGCTAGTACCAGTCTCTGAATTAAATAGGGAGCTGGTTCCCCAGGAAAGAGGTTTATAGTCGAAGGCTCTAAGAACCACAAGTGAACCTGCCCTCTGGCAGCAGAGTGCTCTACTGGAATAATACGGTACCACTGTCCTTAAGATATGGTGGGGTTTTGGTTCATTAAAGGCTTTATGTGTGAGGAGTATGCCAATGACGATAAGATAATTTGGGAGATATATCATTTCTTATGCTTTATTCTGATTATCTGAAAGCTTATAAGAGAACTGCTGCGACATCTTGATATTAACAAGTGTAAATAGTCCAGCTTAGAAGTTAAAAAAAACTATAATTAAGTCCATAAGTTTCTGGATAATGACAGGACTTTTGTAATTTTTGTAATTGCAGACTTTCAACTTTTATTCAACTGTTTAAGCAAAACTAACTACATTAACTGTTTAGGAAATTGCACACGTAAGACAAACTGGAAACTGATGAATACAAACTAAACTGTCCTGGTGAGGCTAATTTAATATCAGTGTTTTCTTTTACCTGTATTAAAATGTTGTGTCAGTGGTGTCAAATGCAGCAAAGAGATGGGAGGACGAGAATATAGACAAGTTGATTAACTGAGGCTATGAGAAAATGATAAGGTAGCAGGAAGCATAATGGATTTCCCAGTGTTTTAAAGATCAATCACACAGTGAGGATTTCTCCTGACTCAAAATGGGCATTTGGGGAATGACTATGAATACAAACACTACTGGTCTCAATAAAGTTAAAACAGTCTCTGTTACCTCACTTAACAGTGGTCTATCTAGTTTCATATTACTCTGGCCATTCAGTGTTGCATGTTAATCTTGAGTAAATGAAATCCTCCTTTAAAAAAAACAGCCACAATGCTTTTTCTTTCGGGGAAAGACAAAACATCTTTTGGGGAAGCAATATTTTTATGTGCTGGGCAAACCCTAAAAATTTGAGGGTTTAATAAAAGTATAATTTAATAAGCAAGTAAAAAGTAATAAAGTATGCAAAGTGACAAATTAGTAATTAAAGGTAGATTACGCTTCATGAGAGCAGATCTCTTCACTGACATGTGTCAAGCTGATAAAGTGATCTGAAAGTAGGCCTTGGAAAGTACCATACTGTTACCTGATGGGGTCAATGTGAGACTTGCGCCTCTTGCGTTCCATTTCAGGGACAGAGTGCCACTGAAAGGTGAGTCTCCAGTCAAATCCTCCGATCATTGGCTCATCTGTTTGCATGTAAAACGCAAACGTGTTCCAGTCGATGGTGTCGATCACAGGGCACACGATGGTACTCGCATTCTCAGAAATCCTAAGAGACCATAACAGGCAGAAAGGAGGGTGGCAGGAAAAAATGAAAAGAAGGGGGGAAGAAAAGTTGATTCAATGTGAGTCTTAAAGCTTAAAAACAATTTCTTCCTGTTTCGGTTAAGGTTGTTAAAAATGTATTTAGGCACCTTTCCAACAGAGGCTCAATCCAGCCAGGAACACACTCACAGTGGCAGTCAAGAAATGTCAGCACGTCACCGGTGGCATAGGTGGCGCCAATGAGACGTGCACGAACCAGCCCCTCCCTTTTGTTGGTGCGGATAAGACGCACACGTTGCAGATCACTGATGTAGTCGGCTAGCTTGGATTTCAGGTAGCCTATTTTTGTAATGCAAACACAAAGAAATCATAATATCAAATGATTTAGTATTAAAACAAGTGGACAGACACACAGCTACTTCTATATTTATGGATTATGAAGTGAAATGTTCATCAGCTCTTGACACAAAACAATCATCTTGTCACCAACTTATTACTCCTTCATTTGTGTTTTATTGGCTGCTCACCATGCGTCATTACTACAGAACTGCATACTAGTCCCTGATGATTTGGGAAATACCAGCACCCTGTTTTATTGCATATTTATCATGTTTATTGAGGCAATGCTGGTTGACACACGTCAACACTAAAACTTGATACGCTAGATCCGGTTTAGGCAGCTTTAAAGGAGAAAGCTGTCACTCCTCCAGCAGCCGGCTGTCTGGTTTAGGAGTGGCATGTCTAACATTCCAATTGGTCAGAGTGGCTGGAGGAAAGGAAATGATGTCACTGCAACTCAGTGCTCAGTGAGGTCATCTTTATGGTGTAATGTCTCTGATCCGCACAGACTAGACTTGCTGTGACCAAATACTAATTCCATTAAGACAGACAGACATCAAGCACCTCCTATATCCAGTTTCTGAGGTGTAGTAGTATCATTCTTAAAGTCAGCACAAGTCAGCAGACAATCCATTTACTGATGAAAACTGCAAGATGTGACTGAAAGCACCCCAAAAGCCAGGGGGCAGACGCAGAGTGTAGACTGTTTTGCTACTGTTGTGCTGTTCCTGAGGTCCAAACGTTCCTGCTTACAAAGATGCTGGCTAAAGATTTATATTGCTTTGTTCTTAAATGACAAAATAACAAAATTTACTGGAAACAAAATCACACAATCACAATTTTAAACACAACTTTTTTTTTAATTTAATTACCTGGCCAAGTTTTACATTTCTTATCCTTCCTGAGCAGATTTATCTGCTCTGGGAATATTGTCAGGACAGGAAATGTGTCAGGACTTGTTTCAGAGGACTGTTTTTTTTTTCTAATTGCTCTATTCAAAGGCATTCACTATTCATCCCACTATAGACAGCATCTTTATTTCTATATATAGCAGGCTCCTTCTTGAATCGTCTTTTGTACTTTGTCACTGTGCCAAAATCAAAGCGGCACGCAAATGAGGTTTGGTTCAAATGGTTTACTAAACTAGGCCGAGGCTGTCAGTCAGCTTTGTTGCACAGCTCGTAGGACAACTTTTTGCCCATTTTACTTGTACAGAGACAAAATTACACACGCTTACAAACCTCGGTCACTGAAGTCATCGACAAGGATGATCTCTTTCAAGAGGACGGCAGGCGTGGTTTCCAGCACGCTGTGAATGGTCCTCAGCAGGGTGGACCAGGCCTCGTTGTAGAAGGCTATGATCACAGAGGTGGTAGGTAAATGTCGGTAGTCAAACTTCTTACTTCGGCATCTGAGGCATGCAAGTGTGTTTGTGTGGGTGGAGAGAGACAGAGTTGACACAAGCTTTAGTGTACTGTATATTCATGGAGACACAACAGCACTGTAAATGAACTCATACAAGCATGAAATTATTTTTCATATGGCCAGAGCAGGCTCAGCGACAAGTGTGGCAGGAGGAGGCTTCTGGTCCTAATCCAGATGGCACTCATTAAAACAATAAAGAGAAGCAGAAATATAGATGGGGGTAGGGAGCGTATTACACCAATGAGCAACATACCACAGCAGCACTCTGGGAGAGATTTGGGGGGGGGGGGGTGGAAAAAAAAATTGGGACCAAACAGAGAGCGAGGAGAAATACTGAGAAATCAAAAGCTGGAAAATGGAGAAAGAGAGAGCAAAATATGACACAGAAAGGCAGGAGAAACACGAAAAAAAAAGGGTAAAATGTTTCTGTAAGCATAAGACTGTGAAAGCACAAAATTGGCACAGATTTTTAGCAATTTTGTAGTCAGAGTTCCAATTTACAAATATGACATTGCTGGAAGTGAGTTGGACACAACAAATCAAATGAGCTACTTCACCCTCCCCTCAGAAGCACTGTGTTTATAGTGCTGCAGTTTCATCACAACAGAGCCTAAAGCTAATCCGCTAAAAAAAAAGAAAAAAAAAAGACACCTGCTGGAGGAAACGGGAAAATAGTAATGGACTAGGTGCAGAACTACAACAAACATATACACCACTTCAAAATGAATAAACCTGGGAGGACATGACCCATTTGCTTACAGATTCACAAGCCCTAAAGCCAAACAAAAAGACTAGCACATCTGGAGCAGTCTGACAAGAAGAATGAGAATGTTACTGTTCTTAGATCTTACCGAGTGTAATAACAGCCAGTCGTGGCCATAATTTAGTCCTACGGCATGTTATCTGACAAGCAGCGGAAGTATATCAGCTGACATAACAACAAAACAAGTGCATAAATATATAATATGTTCATACAGAAAACACCCAGAGCACTGCTGCATCCGTGTCACATCTGTACTCGTCAAAATGTCCCTTTGCCACTGCTAGGCCCACGTCACCAATCGTTACAAGGAGTTCATCTCTATACAAACTACTGCAAGGAATGCTATTATAGTGAGGTGTGAAAGGGATATGTCATGGTTTAACATTATTTCTGAAAAGGAACAGGGTGTTACTTTCAGCCACTGAGACATTTTCCTCCACCCGACGAGAGCATCTTTGTGTGTGTGTGTGTGTGTGTGTGTCCCAGTGGTGACAAGGGTTACTCCGGTTACACCTAGGTGACCCATGAGACTCATTTTTCCAGCTCCACTTTAAATAACATTTAGCTTGGGGCATAAAGAGAACAATTGTATTTAGCTGTGATTGCAAATTTGATGCTAAAATGATCTATAATGCTTTACAAATATACTCCAAGGCATTTAAAACAAACACACGGCCTTTACACAATCGAATGACGGTTCTCGCCAAGTTGATGCTGATGCAACATCTGGGTTTCATTAGCATGAGAGGCAGTAAGCGAAGAGACAAAAGGCCAAAGGGCCGAAGGAGAAACTGCTAATAAAAGACATCACACGGTGTATTTCAGCTGCTGACAACAACCGAGGATGAAATGAATCAAATCAGGCAAAAAGCCTCTTACAACAACTTCACCAAGCCCTGCACTGGATCACACGAGCCTTCATGCTTGTCTCTAACTGTCAGTGAAAATGTGATTCCAGTAAAGAGTTCAACTTAATCTCTACTGAGTAATTTGTAACCGTTGTAGCACTGAAGATGTTCCAGGCAATATTCAAGGCCTCGTGTATTGGCAAGGAAAATAGAAAGCATTAAAAAAAAAAAAAAAACAATTTAAGTGACTTTTCTCTCAACTGGTTGTCAGATGCCATCACTCAGTAACAGTGTTGGGCAGTAACGGAATACATGTACCGCCGTTACGTATTTAAAATACAAAATATGAGTAACTGTATTCCGTTACAGTTACCGTTTAAAAAGGTGGTATTTAGAATACAGTTACTTTGTTGAAATAAATGGATTACACGGCGGTACTTCCCTGTTTCATATTGTCGCAGGTCAGGACTGTTTGGGTTTTGTTTGACAGCTACATTCTGTTGTTCCAGGCGGCAGCGTTACGGTTGCCATGGTTACAGGGTGACACTCTCTCTCTGCATGTTTCCTGTGTGAGAGAGCGCCTTTTTGTTGTTGTTGTGCTAAGCTAATAGGCAGAATGCTACCGGTGTAGCTCTAAAGAATGTAGCATCATAGGCAGTGTAGTCCGTGCTGCAGGGAGAATGGACTGCCATACCCGTTATGTGTCTGTGAGCGCGAGGTGGGAGAAAAAGGAAAAGTACGAGCTGTCATCGAGCAAAAACGGGAGCTGGAAGCATGTAAATATAATAATAACCACTGCAGCCAAGAAGCGTGCCTGAGGAGCCCAGTTGTAAGTAAGCTATTAAGACTCGACTGTACACCGTGTTCGTGTTTTCCTCCAAAAACAATAAGTTCCTTTGGAGCAGCCGTTCAACGCCTCTCTTTGTATCTCGCAAGCAAAGTTGACCCAGACAACAAAGTAAAGCTATTTTTTGGCTACGAGCCCGACACGGAACCCACCGTATTAGCCAGAGGTCCCTTTACTACGGTTCGGAGCCGCGGACCTTCAGTAACAGTAATAAATCACAGCAATAGTACATTGACGTAGTTGTAAACAGCATGATAATATATTAAGTAATCCAAAGTATTCAGAATACGTTACTCTCATTGAGTAACGTAACGGAATACGTTACAGAATACATTTCGGGGCATGTATTCTGTATTGTTCTAATTCTGTATTATTCTTGTTTTTTCTGTACTCACTCTTTCATCCTGTGGTCCTGGATGTGCCGATGGAGGGAGATCTTGTCGCTGACATAAATATTGATGGCGTAGTGCTCCACGCTGTCCTCCTCCTGCTTCTTTTCTTCAGGGCTCAGGTTGAGGTGTGTGGTCCGGCCCCACTCCCCTGGCGCATTGTTGTCTGGTGGTGGTTTAATGTACAGAGGCCTAGCCAGCTGCTCATCATTCCCACTCTCCTCTGAGACCAGCTGTCGTGCCTTAAGATTTTGGTCTTTAACCTCATCCTCCACAGAGGAAGAGAAAGGGAAAGAGGAGCGCTCCAACAGCAGATAGCCAAGCCACAGCACCCACAGGAGGAAACCAGCCTTGGCCAGCAAGGCCAGCTTTCGAGAAACACGCCCCCTCATGACAGGAACCACCAAGGAAGGACAGTGACAGGCTGAGCTTCAGGGTGCCCTTACAGGACACAAGCCTCTGGAGGAAAGAAAGAAATAGACAAAAGTTTATAATCACACACATTTTATGTCACATTTTAAAGCAAACCACAAAAGGAGGCGGCTGAGAAACACCGCTGACAGGAGCAGACTATCAGAACTCATCTCAACAAAGCTCTCCCATTAGATAAGGCTTAATCAAGTAAGAACCCAAGTTCTTAATCTAAACACTTACATCCACGAAAGATCGTATCTGCCTCTAAATGCACAAGTGCCCTGAGGACATCGCTCCCATTGACCAGACCAGCGGTAATCAATGCCGACATCATAAATATGCTTGCATGCTCAGGGCCACATTAAGATGCTCATTAAATACAAATTGCAAAGATGGAAGAGGCTAAATTATGGCTCACACGGCAATGTGCTGAATAAATTAAGTCTGATGCACTCCAACGAGAGATATGTCAGTCTGATAAAATTAATTAAAACTGAGCTGTTTTATTCCCAGTGAATCGCACTGAGTCTTACCGGAAATGTTTCTCACATCTGTGCCTCATATACAGTCAGATTTTTTTCCCCTAAATCCAAAAGTTATATCAAGTCTTTTAAACATTCACCTTTTATAATTTTCCTTCCTTTTCATTTTTGAATACCCTAAACATATATGACACATATTTGCAGCGAAGCAGAAAACACATACTTAAAGACAGTGGTCAAACAGCCAGGTTTAAGCATGCCTTTTGTTTAGATTTGGGTTTAATTCATTGTTAACTTGGAAACCTTTTAAAAGACTTGATTTTTTAAAAATCTGGTCTTTTGAAGGATTTCTCATTTTAAGACTTGTGTTCTCTTCCACTCAGCCAAATTCAAGGCTGATTGGAAGAAACCTTAAAAAACATTTTTTTTTTTTTAAAAAAAAAAAAAGAAAGAAAGAAATTGGAATAGGAATAGGAAAAAAACGGTATTTTTTGGCTTTTTTGAAAAACAGGATTTGCCCGGGTTAATCAGTACATAAAGACAGCAGTTTCGACATTTGCATTGGCTTAGCCTGCCAAAAGCTACGAGAAGCCTGTGGTAAAAACAGACCACTTAGCTATGTTGACACTGATCTGGATGTAATCACATAATTGTGTTGCATTAATATTAAAGCAGGGTGCCATTTGCCGTAGTGCCAGCTAATGTCAGACAGGCTTAGTGGCAATAATGATTCACACACATACATACACAGTCCCACACACCACAGCAGGGCTTATCCCTCCTCACAGAACAGGCTAATGATGGTTATTTCCAACTTTTACCAAAAGAAAAATGCAAATTATGAGAAAAGTTTGGCTTAAAAAGGCCTTTGAGGAAACGCTTTAAAAGCAAATAGAAAAATCAAAGAGTGCACGCATCCGCAGTGCAGAGTAAAAAAGAAACTCAATTGCCAATGGGAGTCCTTCAAGGCAGCAGCGCAGCCTTTTCACTCCAGTCTGGGCTGTGGCCAGAGAACTCTGGACTCCTGGGGTTTCAAAATGGAGACGCCTGCAAACAAAACCCCCTTTTATTAGCAGTCCATCACACCTTCCACTCTCTCTGAATCTGATAGCCTTACCCAGGGCAGCTGCTTGGATCATGCGGGGCAGAGGGCTAAGATGCAACGTTAATCCTGACCTGCTTTTTGGTCATGAAACAAAAACACACAAAAAGAAGGGAGACGAGGGATAGCATTGGTTTCCTGGGGTGCATTTTCTGCTGCATGTCCCACCCAGAGAGCAGTGAAAGGATGGGTCAATAGCTGATAAAATAAGACTCTATGTTAGAGTCACTTAAAATTCTGATGTCATGAAGCCCCAACTTCTCTCCACGGTCAGCCTGGAATGAACACTATGTACTGCATACATTGCACGCTTCATTTCCTTGTCAACCAGTCCAGAAACGACAAATAGCTGTAAATGGTGTAATATCCAAGAGGCACTAGCTGAACAGGTTACACAAACAATGTTTGACAAAGCAAAGCAACTCTTCCCCACCAACCGACTGGCTCTATTTCATTTTAAGAAGACAGGGATCACTGACTCATCTGAGCAACACAAACAGCTCTCAGCTGCACTCTGTGTATATGGTACTGACAAAAAGGAGCCTGGGTGGGATGAGTGATGATGGCAGGCTTAATTTAACTGTTGTCTCTGACACACAAACAAACCCAAACACACTTGAAACACACTTTAAAACAACGCTCCCCCTCCTCGCTTTATTAAAGCTGATAGATGCTCCAAATTAAAGCAAAGGTAAATCTCGAGTGATCAAACTTTTATCTTAATTTGTATTTATGAGGAAAGGGGAGCTTTGAGGAAAAGAGAAATAGCAGTGGAGAGAGCGCCTGTCTCGAAAGCTGCAGTCGTAACACGCAAGTTCAGCAACAGGTCTCCGGATCTGTCAAACTAAATCAGTGTTTGGCTCCTAACTAGTCGTACAGTCAGCAGAGAGAGCAAAAGCCTCCGCTGACCCCCCTGGATGAAGGTCGCATTAAACACACGCATAGCACAGCAGCAGCGCGCGCGCGTGTGTGTGTGAATGTTTGTGTGGGAAGAATAACCTCAACTTTCTACAAAGCCTCCACTTGAATTAGCAGCTACTAGAGGCTAAATGACAACCTCTTCCTACTTTCAAAGAAAGTCCACATTAGTTGTAGTGCCAAAGTTTTTTAAGTTTAATTACTGCTAAACGAGTGAGGAGAGCAAATAGATTTTATCGACATCGTCAACAGACAAACTGTACTTTGAACTTGACGACACATTGTAGCTGGGAGAGGATTTCTGTGAAGAAAGACGAGGTTAGCTTGTGTTGAGTTTACCTTCGCAACAAGTTACATGTCTCGGAGTTACTTCGAGAGAGTTGAGGCCGTTGTCTGTCAGCCTGGCTGCGGTCTTCTCACACTCAAACCTCTGGCTTGCAGATGTCAGCATACCCACATCCTTTCCTCCACACTGGGTTTCTGACCTCTGTCAAGACAAACTGAAAAACTACAGCGGTTCCGCCGAAACCTTTCAAAATAAAAGTCCAACAATGACAGGAGTTTAACAATAAGTATACATAGGAATAAAACATTAAAAAAAACATCTTTATATGTACAGAAGTATGTGTTTATATGTGGTATCATTATCCATTAATGTACGTTACATAAACGTCAATGTGTATTTTTTCAATAACCTAAATTATTCAATGAATAACACACGTAATTGCTCGTTTAAGCTATACGGTACCCCATGGTTTGTACTTATGTATGTTGTCTACAATAGATTTTTACTTCTTGACATTTCGTCATATTAACTTCCTCATTCAAAAACGCGGGGGGTGGGGTGGGGTTGTAGTTGGTACTTCCGGTGTTGTTAGCAACGTCTCCAGTGAAATTGACGATGTACTTCATGCTAGCCTGTTAGCTATTCATTTGGCTCTGTCTACAACTGAAACCCCACAGGTTTTTAATAACTTTAAACTTTGCATGTGACAGCCTTTGTATGTGACTGTCTTTGTATGTAACTTTGGAGTGATGACTATAAACTTTATATCCTGACGTGAGTTTGTCTAAACTTTAATTTGTGCAAAAACTCCGATACCTTTCGAGATAAACACTCGACCTGCACTTGAAAACAATGATCTGAAGCACTTCGTCATTTTACGATGACTTTATAAGAGCCCAAAATGTTTGACTCATGTGTCGCTGCTTTCTAAAAACAGTCATTTTACAAAACGATACACCCACTTAGAAACTCCTGCCACGTTTGTAGTACGTTTATGAGTTGATAACATCAGCTGAATGAATGAACCTTCTATCCAAATGTAAAGAGTGTCACTGTTTGCATATCATGAAGACATAGCAGACATAATGCAAGAGAAAAAAATAACATGAGCTGGTGTTTTACCACAGCAGCAACTGCAAATTTTAATCTTCTTTAAAGAGTTAATTGAATTTAACAACAGGCCTACAGGTTTGTAATTTTGATGCAACGAGAATTGCATGGAGATCAAAGACTCCAAAGCATGCAATAAAGTCTGTTCAGTGGATTGATGTCAGGAGACATGAGGCAAAAATACTGTAGGTGTTGCTTTTTGGTTTGATCGTGATGCCATGTAGTGTCTGACCCCCCCACTGTGATGTTCACAGGAATGCCAAAAGGATCTATGCGCCCCACTGTACAAAGGGACTGTGTAATCCACACAGACACATGCACCAACAGCCCTTCCCTCTGTGCTCTCGCTATTATGAGCTTGGTTTGTTTTCTCATAGTTCCTGGTTCCTGCTCAGGCTGGACCACACTTGCCTAGAGTGTGCAAAGCGCTAGTGCAGCCTGTTTTTTAGGCAGACACCTGCACGGCTTGGTAACTTGCCAATATCCTTTATTCCTCTCGCTCTTTACTTTTCCTTTCCGTCTCCCCATTTGAAACCAATTGACACCTCTCTCTGTGAGGGTGATGTGCCCTCATCCGGAACTGAAAAGGGTCCCATTTCCCTGATAGGGATCTCGGGCTTTCACAGCTACAAGGAGGGCTGTTGTACAGGTCTTTCCTCCATTCAAGCTGTCATTTAGTTCACATATGCAACGTGCCCCATTTCCTCTTCATTCTCAAGTTAGTGGCAAACGTGATTTAATCAGTGTGGAATCTAGTCTTGTTGTGGTTTTTTCAATGTGAGGGAGCTTCAGATTTTCATCAACCTACATTTAAATTTCCTTTAAGCTTATAGCTTAACCTAATTGTGTCATTTGTCATAGGTGCACTACACTGAAATTAAAGAAAGGAGACCCATTTCTTAAGAGATTTTATTAAAATCCGGAGCAATCCCTGTCTTTTTGGCTCTGTAGGGCCTCTTGATTTATTGCTCATAAGATGACTAAGCCTATCGCTGTCCTTTAAGATAATCTGCATTTGGACTCAGTTCAGTAGCTGCAGAGCTTATGATTGAGATCGTTCTCATTTGACAGACTTGGAGAACACAAGTCTAGAGGGTAGAAATACTGGCAACAGGATTTGACCTGGTGCCATAGGCTGCAGGATCAAATGAAAACAGTTCAAGTCAAGAGCGCCATCTAGTGACTGCAAAGAATACATCTGTTATAATTACACTTGACATTGGACTAATGCCTTACCACGTTAATGCAATTAACAAACTGAATACAAAAGGATGGTGCCCTTAAACAGCTTTGTGTTTCAAACCGTAGAGCCCATTCAGAATCTAACTTGGTCCTATCACCCTTTGTGTTGCTACTCTTGTAGAATATTAAATAAGGACAACTATCCTCCCCTGTTTTTTTAATAGACATAGATACCTCTGGGCGCTCTAATCTTTTGGAGCTGAAATAGTCATGTGGCACTGATGCGTTACTTTGTCAGATTCTGTTTCCCAACTAATGAGTGCCGTTTAATTTGAGCAACTCATTTAACCTCTAAAATTAGAAGAACCGAGCTGTCATACATGCTGAGTTAAATGGCTGCGGTAACTGTAGACTTATAAACTGCTAGACCTTCACAAAGGTGATTCAAAGGAATGTGTGTCTGCGCCTTTACATATCTACAGCTGTATTCAACTACTGCTCCATTCTCCTCTTAACTGGCTTAACTGTTGGGCCGATGATTTCATTAGCCGCATGTCCTTTGTGCTTAATGTTCATTTACTTTGTTCATGCAATAAATCATAGTGAATAGAGGTCACATTGTGGGACCAGGCTCCTTTAATTTAATGGAGATGGACTCCAGCTCATATTCTTCCTTAGATTATTAGCTCCCCATAGAGAAGAAGACACAGTGACCTTCAGCCATAAGGACAGAATATGGTTATCAATTAGTGACTCTGATGGTGAACGTTAGACCTCTTTTATGACCTCGGATATGAGGGAATAGGCTATTATTGCATAAAGTAGAAAGATCTTACACATTGATCTGTGTGTGAAAGAGAATCCATCAGATATGTATCATAATGGCGATGGCACTGGTTAAAAACGAACATTTTATTCCTCAGAGAACTTGGCAGATCTGCAGTCTATTTAGGTAGTAGGCATATACATCAATGCTTTACACTAAGACACAAAAAAAGAGACATCCTTGAATTTTATTAATTAGGAATGTAGCACTTCAAAATTCTAATACAACATCAAGGCTGTGCACATGAATAAGGCTGCGATCAGATACTGATTAAAATATAGCAAAAGTCTAATTAGGCAGAAATATATGCACCCACTTCTAAATGAGCTTTGTCCACTTTGAAACACTCAGGAAACCTCGGACAATAAAGACATAAATCTCTCAGTTGAGATGTGTGAACCTGCAGGACCCCATTACTCACAGAAGGAAGCTGATTAACAAAATCAGTTTTTAGTAGGACTTTGATTTAGTTGTTTTACTTTTTTATGGAAGTGTTATTATAATTTGGGGTCATTGTCTCAAAATGAATTTCAGATGTCTTTATCAGTGGTCACAGAGATATTAAAAGTCCTTTTAGAATTGCTTGGATACAAGCTTGGAAGTAATTCAATTAAATTTTATTTATACAGGGCCAAATCACAACATTCAAGGTGCCTTATATTGTAAGGTAAAAACTCCAACAATCAAATGACCCCCTTTGAGCAAGCGGTTGGCAGCAATGGGAAGATACCTTCAGCAGAACCAGACTCAGGGTTGGGCAGCCATCTGTCATGACCGATTTGGGGTGATGCATTAAATGTTCCAAAAAGAGACTTTTGAGTTAGTAACACTAACAGTTTGATTAGTTTTATTTTGTGATCACAGTTTCTCTTTGCTGTTGCAGACAGTTTGGTCTTTTTGAGGTACAGCTGGCTTTGCATCTTGTGTCACATGAAAGTGTATTACAGATCTTTTTGCGGCTGTCAAATGTTACAAATTGAAATCTCAATGGACCCTTTTTTGTGACATTTTGACACTGAAGAGTGTTAGCGGTCTGTTGTTCAATTCAGTTTTATTAATATAGCCTTAATTCACTGTGACAGTTGTCTGAAAGCACTGTAGAGAGAGAAACCCTGTATGACAAAGCATTTAGCAACAGTGGGAAGGAAGAACTCCCTTTTAAGAGGAAAGAAACCACCGCCAGGACCATATGACAATCTCTGGAGCTGATGAAGACAAAAATTGCATCCACTTGAGGCTAGCTCCAATATGAAGTGAATCCCATAGGCTTCTATATGATAACCAACCCAACTTTATAGCATTAAAGAAAATATTTAGAGCACAGTAAAAAAAATAATTTGGCCTCAATGGATAGATTCTCCCTTCATAAGAACTCTAAGGTGATTTATTTTTTTGCTTGCTTGCTTGTTTGTTTGTTTGTTTGTTTGTTTGTTTGTTTGTTTGCTGTTCATTTCTTTCAGGGAGAATGTACAAAATTCATTAATCACACAAAAACAGAAAAATGCTTTGTGCCAGATTTAGCTACTAGCTAATTTCCATTTGTGGTCCCTGGGCAGGTTAAAAAAAAAACAGTGAGATACAATTAAAGTCAGTCAGTGGAGACACATATGCACACACTCACATACCTGCATGTGTGCAAACACACACACACACACACACACACTAGCAAGCACAGATAATAACTAATTGAAAATCAAAAATCGCAGGTATACTGAATTATATAAAACAAGAAATCGTGAGGAAATTAATACTCACAAGGTTAAGCATGAGAGAAGATATGGAAATCTGCACAGGTTTTCTAATTATTTGGAAGGATATTCCAAGCTTTAATTGTGTTATAGCAGAAAGCAATTAGCATTCTCGTATAAAGCAATATAGGAGAAGCCTGATAGCAGTATCCACCTGGATAGTAGAGTTACAATCGTGGCTGCATTGATTAACAGGTGACCCAACACACAAAGCAGGAGCTGAGCATCGTCCGCTAGGCCTCAGCTCAACTACTTTGAGTCAAACCAGACCTCTTTGCTGTGCCTATGAGTGTGCTCTTGGGTTTTCTGAGTAATAGTATGGCTTCCTGTGTGGTACAGACCATCTTAGGAGTTTGTTCTTCAGTTCTTGGTGAGTGAGAGCCTTGTTTGTTAGTCCATTACTTCGATGTGTGCATCTGTACTTTACACTCACACAGTTTATGACTGTGTGGAGCCCAAAACCAGTGAGTCACACGATGGCGGCTACATCCATCTTTTATGCTGTGAGTGGTAAAAGTGGGGCTCAAGGTGGAGCAGTCGTCTATGTGACTTGTTCAGGGGACGAGTAGAAGAGAAGAGACAAAATGAGAGCATAGCAAAGATCAGTGACTCCCAAAGTGTGGACCAGGGATCACTGGTGGGATGCAAAGGTACTGCAGGTTGGCATTATATTGTCAATTTCACTAGTACAAAAGCCCACAGTGCAATACTATTACATGATATAATCATGATTATGATCATATCACAATGTAGAGGTTATACTCTATAGCTGTGACACACCATACCTAATATCTAGAGGAGATTAGATATCCCTAAAAAGAAACAGCAGCAATAATGTAATAATAATGATGTTGTATCATTATTTTGTTTTAATGATGTCTCATTTAGCTCTATTATTGGCTTTAAACTGCTGTCTGACATTTGCCCCAGTGATTTTCTTTTTCATCACAGGTTTAACTTCCATTCATTTCTCATTTGATAAGCAGCACAATGAGGGCTACTTGGCAAAGCAGTGACTTGGCTAAGTAAACTTAATGGAGGGAATTGATTTGGGGCAAGTTTGAATAAAATATTGGTATTTAGTGTCAATCTATCAGTAATAACAAAAAGAAGTGGATTTTTGGAGGGGATGTAGTTATTTTGTCCCACCCCAGTTCCACCTGAGCTCTTCTTGATATAGCAAGTAAAGGCATGTACTGTGAAAAGATGTGGTGTGGTAAATAAGCATGTATGGATCTGAAGGCAGTGGAGGGAAAGGCCACTGTTCAAATCTGACATGTTGTTTTTACTGTCATGCAACGCTGAGCTGAAGCTGGAGCAGGAATTGTGCAATGAACTGCATTCTGATTGTGCATGGAACAAAACTGAGGTCAAGTGTGCCATTCTCATAAGTGGTTGCCCCCAAAGACTCACTGTGTTTCTGTGCATCCCTTTTTTTCGTTGAAGCATGCATGCTGGATGATACCAAGGTTGCAGGACAAAGCGCCATCCACTTGTTTATGCAGCTGAAGTAGACCCGGAGCAGAACGTATCATCAGCATTACGGCGTGAGAGAGGAGGAAGAATAGAGGGGAGATGAGGAGAGAGAGAGAGAGGAGAGGAGAGGAAGATTGGAGGGTGTTGCATATGTGCCAATCAGCCCACTCAGCAGTCAGTCCTCGGAAGCCAGGGGGGCCCAGTGGGAGTGTCTTAAAGACACATACAAACACAACCACCTCTTCACTTTTCTCCATCTCTCATCCAGCACCAGACTCCTTAGGCCTGTCCCTCCGTCACCAAGGCAACTCATCACATTCAGTCCAGTGAGCCATCTAACTTGTTTGTTTCACTTCTCATCCACAGTTTGAGGGGATTGTGTGCTAAGAAAGGGAGACAGGTGTATGCAGACAAAGCTGCTATGCCAGAAACGGGCGCAGGGTTTTGTGTGCCATGCAGAATGCCACGTCTGCTCCTTTGAAACACGATCTGTTGAGAAATGACTGTCAGATTTCTTTAATTAGCTCCTTCTTGAATAAGCATGACGGCTGTCGGTGGTTTATTCTGACGAAAAGGAGGTTCGGAGGTGGGGGGGGCTCTTTCTTTTGGGACATCACATGGGTAGCAAACACCCAGACTGGTAGAGTTGAAGAGAAGGCTGTTCATGCATGAGCCTAATTTGTAGGGAAATGGCGTAATATTTGCAATTAGGAGCAAGCGAGATTATCATCATAGGGAATTATAAAAGCACATGTCTTGACTTTAAATAACGACAGTGTTTGCGGTTGCACAGTCTTCAAAGGAGCTCCGCAGATCAGGCAAATAAGCCACTGCACTTATCCCGTTATATCACTTCAAAATATTTAGAATGATGCGAACATGAGCAAGTTGCCTTCATTTTTTATTTAATTTTTTTGAGATGTGGTTGGTAAAACAAATGGATTTTGACACCAACGTCAAACCAATCAGCAGTTAAGTGCAGAGGGAGAGAGATTTTCAATCACGAGGTAAACACAGAAACACAATTGTCCCCATCCCAGCTGTGAGCACAGGAACAACAAGCACATGTAGGTAAACAGAGACATAACCCACACCAGACACTATCGGTCCAGTAGTGGGAATGGCAGCCAGGCAGTATATGGACCTGCTGATGGGGCCCCTGCTGAGCTTCAGGGCCCCTTGTTTGCCTCTGTTTGCTCCTGATAACACTGCTGGAATTGTTCCCCCAGCAACCCTTCACATTAATCAAAAGCCCCAGGACAATACGATTGTTCAGAGCCGGTCCACGCAGCGGTGCTTTCACGGCCGCTGGCCTCATAAAAACATTCTCGCCCTCACAGTCGACACATAATGTGTGTCATCAGCGGCTGCGGCATCAAAGTCCTGCTTCCAAATGAGAGACTGGCAACTGCTGGTGCATGACTGAGGATTTTTAATATCTTCCTTTCCGCTCCAGTTGGAGCAGCCATCACACGGCAGCTTCTTATCAGGTTTAGCTTTTAGAAGTTCCAGAAAATATCTCGCTCCTTTGTCTGGCACGTGCATTATTTCCACCGGGATTACTTTCGATTTTAGCCTTCTTGGAGTGGTTTGGATGTACTGCGAGGTGATAAACTGAATGTATTGATAACGGTGAAGAGAATTGTGCCTTAACAGTAAATTATAATGAGTCTTACTTTACCCCTCCAGATCTTTTTTTTTTTCGACAACCTGAACACATTAAAATTACATTTAACTGATATATGACAATCATTATGTCTTTCAATAGAAAAGCAGGCTCTGCTGAAAACACATTATCCCAGACAGATGGGAAAATGCAGCAATCCATCACTTTAGCCCTCGTCTTAGCCGTTTTTAAAGCCCTGTCCCTTTAAGGAACACCCTCATTATTGGCCTCGCATCATTTCTGAGTGAATCTGACAGGGTGTCAATATTTGCACGTTCCCTCGACTCAACTGGTGAGATTTCCCTCAGTGAATGTACACAGCAATTTTTACAGCCCAGCAAGGATTATCATACGTTGTCTTTGTGCAAGTAAAGCTTAATTTGAGTTTGCCCTGCAGGGGACCTTTTTTACCCTTTAAAGTTTTGTGTGATTTCAGAACGGATGAATAAACCATAATGACAGCATGCCAGTGGGAGCTGCGAGCTGAAAGTGAACACCTGTCACTGTCAGCAGTCTGCAGCTCCCCGCCACCAACAAGCAGATCAGAAAAGGTCACCTTGTGTCTGTAGGACCTGATCGGGGGACTGGCAGTTGATAACTCAGCACTGGACTATACTCCCACTGAGGATAGAGAGTGGGACACTTATCACAGCTGACCCCTATCTGCTGTCAACTGCAGATTCATTTCTCATCTTTTGAAGCTTGAATCACTCTCTGTCCTCTGTTTCTCCTCCTCTGTCTTGTGTCTTTCTACCCCCCCCCCCCCACACACACACACACACACACACACACACACACACACACACCCTAATGAACGTTTGGGCTTTTTTTGCAGTCTAGCTTTTCTTCAACATGTCAGTTTTCTTTTACATTTCTCTGGATTTTGTTTTTCTCAAATGCACACATTGCTGTTTCCATTTATACTGCTCCTTCTTTTCTCGCTGGCTCTACTTACCTTCCTGTGAATGGCAGCTTTCAGTGCTTCTGGTTTTTTTAACTGTATTTTACCCATTTCTTTCCACTTCACCTAACTGAGAGCCTTGCTTTACTCTGCCTGTCTGACTGCATACACACAGCACACAGACTCCTCCCTACCACACACACCCTTGAGCTGGAGCACTTGCACTTATAGGAGGTGACATGGAGAGAAACAGTGGTCATCTAATCCATGACAGAAGATGAGAAAGGACATTTTTCTCTGATGTAGTTTATTCATGTCGGTTGACAGCAGACTGCTGTGAATATGGCATCCAAATGAAAAACCTTTATTTACTCTGGATAAATAGCTTGGGTCTGGGAAATGAAGTTCAGGTCTATTTACTTTCAGTGCAAAGAGACATCCCCTGAAATGTCGTGTGGATTTTTAATCTGTCCCCCATAACCAAAGGGAGCATCGAATTGATTTCACCTGAGGTGTCAACACAGCGATGAAATATGGGGTTTCATTAAAATCACAAGCAAATTTTGCCAGACTACAAGCCATCAGCCCAGCGAGGCTTAGCGTATGTTGATATTTGCATTATCAAAGTCACATTCCAGCAGCATCCAGGGACACTGCGAAATGTCTGACTGCCTGTTCCTACGACACAGTCCAGTGAGTTTACAGAGGAATTTGTGATCCGAATCGCTTCATCGACTCAATGAACCTTTCAAGGGCAACCCCGAGTGTGAGTGCACGTAGACAGGTGGAAGAATCCCTGAGTTATGAAATCCTCAAATCACTGTTGTTTCTTCTCTCCTGCTAACTCTAAAATACCTTGACTCTGAGCAAACCACACCAAATATTTTGATGTTGAATGTGAGAGTAGCCCATCCACTCCCACTATCTGAGGATCTGGAGTGGATAGCTCGAAAAGTTTTGAATTAATTCCGATAAACCTTTGTAGGTGTGTAGCGTGGGGTTATGTTAGCAATCCATTACATTTTGGCTTACATCATCTAAGGCCATCAGGGTCAGCTCTGTGATTTATTGGTTAAAAACTGACAAAAAGCCTTATTATTTAGAAACTACTATTCTTAGGTGTGGTGTGTATTGTCCATATATAGAAAGTACAAGTATAAAAATTTAAAATATTATGTCAAATTTAACCTCTGACCTCTCCTTCAAGATTAATAGATTGATTTGAAAGTCAATTCGTAATAATGTTAAATAGCAATGTTTAAAACTATGTTCCTCACTGCTTTTGTTTGTATTGACAACATATAGACACGATATATCAGAGATTCTAAATATCACCTCACTTTCGACCTCTGACCCCTCTTCAAAGTCAAATAAGGTCAAACTATCATAAATATGTCCTTTATCTTTTAAAACTATACTTGAAATTCTACCGCCTTAGTTTCTGTTGGCAACATTTTCAAAACGATACTGGTATATGGTGATTATAGTTTGCATTCCAAATATCATGTGACATTTAACCTCACTTTTACATTTCACCACCTTTCTCTCAAGTCAACCCCAAAATGTTTTATTCAAACTGCGCTACAGACTTAAGGCTGCTTAAAAAGAAGTATGAAAACAAAATGAATATATGCAAAATACACTACTCCCTTAAAAATAAATAACTCAAGAGTGGCAACTCTCAGGCAACTCACTTTCTATTAAACTTATGAGATCAGTTTGAAACCAGGTAACAAAGACTGGCCGTGGCTTTCTGTGTTTTCATTTTAGATTTTATGTTCACCCGACTTTTAATCAACCTGTACTTCTTTGTGTTCCAACATAGTACTGTATTTTTCTTTCCAACAAAATTTCCAATGAGAGTATTATTTCCATTTACATATTTCATATGTAACTGTTAATATAAAATAGTGAAAAAGTAGTGAGTAGCATGTTAACCAACAGTTCCTTACATGAACTGTAGTGTAAAAATCTGTAATTATAACCACGACTTTATCTGATATTGACTGAGTTATGCTATACTCACACTCTGGAAAACAATGGTCAGACTGTGTGCGGTCAACTTGCAGTCATGTTTTCTTTGAAATGCTTGCTTCAGCACCAATCTGTGACCACTCCCCTGCTGTCTTTGAAGCAATTTTGATGCGTTAAAACACCAATAAGACTGAGTCAGTCTTTTTTTCCAGTTTGCAGTCTGTGTCAATTCAACAATTACCTGATAAATCTTCAGAAATCTGTTATTCATATTAAACAAAAATTCTTGTCAACTACTTACATTCAGAGTCCAGCTGGAACCTCGTAGAGTTGAAACAGGTATTCAGAAACTCTTCTCGAAACAGAGACATAGTTGCTGCAGGACAATGATGTAACTGCAAAATGATAAAGGTTATTTTTACAAAGAATATATACAGAATAAAACCAGCTGAGTCAGCACCCCTAATGCAAAGTGACTCGCAGATGAGTTAGACGTAGACTAACTCAGATTACTTGCACCATGTTGGGAATCTGTGCATTCATAAATTAGATGCTGATTATTTGGAAAGCTTAGCCAATCTGTCTGAGAGTGATTGCAGTCGCTGTGATTCAGACTGAAATTGTTTGGACAGGTTGCCTCTGACCATACGACCGTGCAGTCGCCTTTCAATTGAAATTGGTTGAGCGTGATGTACGCTCAAACTCTTGGTTGCTGGAAATCAATCACTAAAAGTAGAAATAGAATTCAATTTTTACTTGTCACAAGTAGCTTGGCATCTGATTTTTACTCTACACTGACTGAGCCATTCAGCTCGTTGTCTTGAGTTATTTGTTATTCAAGCTCCTTTTACACAGTTCTTGGTGTTTTATTATGTATTCTAACATTGAAGATATTCCACCAGTTCGGAGTGGGTCCCTGCTGCCCCGGCCAATTGAATGTGCTATGCTGCTGTCACTGGCTTCTATTCTCCATCACTCACCTCTTCCTAGATGTCAGCAGCTGCAGTTCAATTTAAAGTTAAGACACTGAAACAGCCCATTTGGAGCAGGGCTAAAGGTGAGGGACCTGTGAGATGTCTTGAGCTAAAACTTGGAAAGCACATTTTACTGCTTCAACATCTTATAAACAGCAACACATAGGCTGGTTAAGTCTATGTGGTGCTGTTTATAATTCTCAGTAGGATGCTACAAAATCTATTGTCCACTGTGTTTTTATTTTCTGGAAAAGATAAATGTCACGCAATTTCCGAGGGCTTGCATTATAATGGCGGAAATGGTTGTTTTGTGCCCTGCTGATGCTGCGCTGGTTCAAAATATTTCCTGGCTATTCCTCCTCTCGAGCTGCTTATTGCACTTCAGAATGACTGGGAGAGTCTCTTTGCTTGCATTGAGATTTTTGTCTGTTTTCTCAGCAGTGGGTAAACACGCTCATTGAAAACACAGGGAACAAAAAATTGGAATAGGTGTGTGCTGGCGGTCGAGTCCTCACTCTTCTTTGAATACCGACTACTACAACACCACTGGGATATATAAAGAATAATTTTGTGTCTTTGTGTTTTCTGGTTGTGTACAGCCTCAAAGACCTCCACTGCCAGATAATTTTACATTTTTGGAAGTTTCTTTCATTGAAGACTTGGGCACAGTTTTTGTTTCTATTGACTGATGTGTCACTCTCAGTCACCCTGTCTGAAACTCATTGAAAAGTAGCGACAGTCTCTGAAGGGCTGCCTCACTCAGTTTTAATAAATCATCCCCAGCTACTCTATTCTCCACTTTCTCTCTGAGACCGGAGAGTCTGCCTCTCTAACTTCGTCCCTTTCACTGCTTATCTAAGCCTGCTGCCTTTCCTTCCTTGCCACTCACTATCTCTGTTTTGCCACTCTCTTTCCCTTCATTTACTTTCCCCTTTCTGCTTGTCTGTCTTTATCTCTCTCAGCTGCCAATCTTTTTGTCCCTTTCCTACCATCTCTCACTCTAATGTCTCTGCTTTAATAGTTAGTTTCCTCTTCCCGCACTCTCTCTCTATTTTACAGTGTCTCTTTAGAACCTCTTATCAATGCTAAGTTTCTCTGAAAGACTCCCTCCGGTGTCATCTCCCCAGCGAGTGTTGGCACATTGTTCTAAAAGCTCGAGAAGCGTCCGCATTAATTTGTTGTTGTTTTCGACAACAAAAATGGTGCTTTAAGATGAAACTGATCTTTGCCCAGACAAACAGTTTACCATTCCAGAAATAATCCCAAACCTATGCTAACAGGCCTCTAAGTACAGCACAGTGACCACCTTGTTGCCCATGTAAACAGGTAGCAGATCGGTTGCATGTAGGAATTTTCTCTGATAAGGGTGCACAAGTACAAGGCAGTCATAGCTATGGAAAACATGGCGACTGGAAAACTGCCTGACTCAGATGATGAAAAGGATCTTAGAGTCGTACCAGAAAGATTATGCTTCACCAGAAATGGAGAATGGAGAAAAAAATAACTACTAAGACAGAATCAATCATCTAAGATTTAAGGTCTAGCCATTAATGTTGCTTGATGTTGGTGCTGGTGACTCATAAGAACCAGTCAGAAAAGAAATTGGGGGGTCTGCATCATAAATTTCCAGAAGTCTCAATTTTAGAGGTCCTAAAACACCAGAGTAATTTGGATGTTGGGTGTAAATGCAGTAGCTTCTGCCTTTAGGGGTTGCCACAGCAGATCATTTGTGTCTATCTCACCCTATCCCTTGCATCTTCCTCTGTCACACCAGCCTTTTCCATGTCCAAACCTCCTCCGAGGTCTTCCTCTTTTCCTCCTGCTTGTACTCCAGCTCCACCACCTCTCTCTTTGTCAGTGCAACCGTCTCAAAACCATACATGATGGCAGGTCTCAATACCATCATGTAAAACTTGAACCTTTAATTCAGGCTGCTGTCAGTCACAAGTAAAACGTGTATGTCTTATAGCTAAAAAAGTAGCTCAGCTGTATCGCCAGGGTTGAAGGAGCCCAAGTTGTGGCTGTCTCACATTTTGTAAAGTAACGACAGAGGCATATAATTAATAGAGGACTAGCTCTCTGCTGCACACTCTGCCCTTTCTTCAGTATGTTTTCTCTCCTTTTATTGCTTTTTATTCCCCACCTTTCCTCCTTTGGCTTTCTCACCCTTTGTAATGAGTACCAAAACACAAAACACATTATGACCTTGTGTGTGTGTGTGTGTGTGTGTGTGTGTGTGTGTGTGTGTGTGTGTGTGTGTGTGTGTGTGTGTGTGTGTGTGTGTGTGTGTGTGTGTATGGATCTTCAGCTCCTGGAATAGACTGAGGAATTGATTTCGTGGCCACATACTCCATCTCGTAAATGAGCCTGATCTGTATTGGCAATCCTTTATCACAGTGAGCAAGCTTGACTTTATGAGGTCTCGTTGTCCACTCTTTTGTCTTTGGCAATATTTAACACACTATAATTGATTATGAGCATAACACTTTATCACTTGGAGTATACCTACAATTCAGTGTTCCTGCACATAACCATTTTTATTACCAGAAATTCACCTGAAGTAAATAAGAGGGAGGCAGAGATAACTTACTGTTTATTTTGTGATAAAACTGGTACATGTACGGCTCAATATTTTACCTCTCAGAATATTACCTTGCGATTTTTGGCCCTGCACAGGAGCTTAGTGCACATGTGGACTGCATGATGACGCTGAAAGTCCCCAATAGGTTTTTAGGCTTCTTTTGAATATAAAATATTCAAAAGTGCAGTATTAATTTAAGTTTTTCATGTTGTAAATATTTTTCAAAATTGTCTTCAAATGTTATATTTCCCTAACGTGTCTATTGACAACAGTACAGGATAGAATGAAAAGAGGTTTAATGTCCAGTGTTGTTGATGTCATGATGCTGCAGTGCACTCACACAGTGGTGTTGCCGCTTCAGCAGCGTGACTTGTCAGTAATAGACTAATAAGACTAATGTTGCTGCTTCAAAAAGAAGACGAAGAGGTAATTTCATAACAAAAATCAGTGGTGCAGATTTAAAACACACTTTAACTGAAACACAGCAAAAGTTCAAACTGTTCTGATAATGTGGGGACGTCGCTGTAACTTCTAAAGTTTATTTGTTCTCTAAATAGCATCAATAATGTTTGCTAATGTATCTTAAATCACTAAATATTAACTTTTCAACCACCAGTCTGCTGGGATATGCTGAGTTTTCAGCCAAGAAGCTGGTATACTTTATTATTTTAGTTTGTTCAAAATTTCTAGTCCTATTCTGGTCGAATTGGGCTTCGGGAGTTTGTTCACAGTACAAGTCCAGATCCAGGTGACTGTAAGTCAAAATGATGTTACCTGTCTATGTCCAGCTGTAGTCTGTAATCAGGTTGGATATTGCTATAAACTTATATATCTTTTATTGACTGTAACATTTAACTTTTGGGTGATGGCACAAAGCTTGAGAGTGGACATGTGGTCAACATCACCAAAAAAGATAAAACTGTAGTTTCTGTTTTACCCACATTCATTGATGATGAGTTCACATAACTGAGCAGTTTCCTGTACTGTAACCAGTTATATCCCCAAACTGCGCTTATGATAATTAATTTTAGATTGTACTTTTTTCTGTATTTTCCAATTAATACAATTCTAGTTGACTGAGAAAGAGGGAGAGGACCGAGAGATTGTACAAGAACAGACAGAATGAAAGGATAGTTTGCATGCTTTCCAGTAGGACGCTTGTAAAATGCCAGTGGACATTCTGAACAGAGCATATTGATATGATTGGCAGCATTTTACAGGATTAATACCGCTGTAAGCATGGCGTGAATAGGATAGCTGCCACTACATTGATGTGACAGACTACAAATCTATTCTCCGCTTGTGAGATTGGGGTACATGATGCTCTGTGCTGACACTGCATAATAAAGGGAGGATTTGTATGAATTCTTTTATATAAAGCAACTCTGTTACCAGTTTGCTCCATGCACAGATGCATGGACTGGAATGATGATTTTCCAGTGTCTGTACTGATTAATGCTACTTTACAGTAAGTGTTTGATGATTTAGTGGGCTGCCTCCATGTGATTAGGAGACGGAAATAATGTTGTGCATATTTGTCGTCTTATCTGCTTTGCCACAATAGTTCTTTAACTTTAATGACTGAGCCTTTGCCTCAGGTTTGATAACCAAAGACTCCGCCCTAAAACGGGTGGAAATCTCTTATTCACTCTGAATTATTCTTAGACATTTTGAAATAATAGATGCCACGACCACAAGTGTGAAAGATCGTGATTGCCAAACAGTTTTGTCATCAAAATATCAGTCAGCATGTGCTAAATTTGCTGATATTTATCACAATATGAACAACACAGCAACCGTTAGCATCATCTGAGCTGTGCCGCGGCAGATGTGATGAAACTCGTTTTTTCTTACTTCATCACTCCCACTCAAATTCTGTTTTCTTTTTCTTTGAGCACAACCCTGGCTTTATTTCACCTCATGTCATCATCAATCAAATGTCAGTGTCTTAACCCGGTGCTGTGACATTCAGCCAGGGGTGCCTACCACTGCACAAATATCTAATATAACACAAAGTGATAAGACACCTGTGACAAGACCCTTCAACTCCTGATCCTGCTTTCAGACCCCGTCTCCATCTCTCCTGCTGCGAACTGAATGCATTTCTTGACTCGATATTGTTGCTGTGGCATTACCATACCAAGTAGGCTGTTGGATGGGGAGTTTAGACCACAGTGGGAGGGGAATAGCTCGCTCGTTCAAGCTGTAACTGCTGATTGCAGACACAAAGTATACTGATGTAGAAAAATCTGTAGCACAGCAGATCCTACCTTAAGACCTGGCAATCTGTTAGAACAGATCTGCTCTTCTGCCCCTCTTACTTCTTCTTTGTGTGCAGGTTTTTCCTTTTTTTTCATTTAGTTATCTGGCTTCAGTGTTAGCTTTCGGTTACAGTCGTGTTTTAGTGCTTTAGACTGTGTGTTTTCAGTCTAAGACGAGAAAAAAAAACATTCCAGTATAACTTTAGGCTCACAAATTAGTATATTGTATCTTCTTCATATAATCTATACAAACAATTTTTTACCCAAGGCAGGTAACAAACGGATCATGCAGGAAAACGTCACTCCCAAACTTGAAATAGTGTAATGTAGTGTAACAATGTAACAAAACTTACAGACATATAAACTGCACATTTTTAGTGCTGCTGGTAGGTGAATCTTCTCACAATTAAAGTCAGATTTGCCGTTTTCCCCCGTTGCTCAGTGAAGCCGACATGCTGCTGCTAGAAGCTGCTCTAACAGCGCTTTCATATTTTACAGAGCATATTTTCCAGGATGTTAAACTTTTCTTTAATTTAGTCTTCAGAAAGAGACTGCTGAGCTCATTTGCATTCAATTAGTCAGCTATAAACAGTGAATCCAAGCAGGAAAAAAAAAAGTTCCCAGGGCAACGAAAATAAGGAGTCATTTCCTTTTAAGGCTACTTTATGATCAGGTCATTGAAGGTATGTTAAATATATTTTTTTAATCTGTATACTTCTGAGACGTGTGTATGAATGCAGGGTAAACACAGTCAGCCAATATCAGCTCGTGCAACATTCAGCACACAGCCTCCTTTCAATCCCTCTGGTAAACAATCCGTGTGGGGAGAGATTGAAAAACAGCAAGAACCCGCGTTCAGATTTACATTCTAATCAGGTGACACCCCCTGCCTACTCTGAAGCACACGCACTCTCACACACTTTCCCTTATTACAAAGTTGCACACACAGAAACCCAGAACACCCGATGTGCACAAACACTTCCTTTCACCCCACTATCTCTCTATTTTTCTGTCTCCCACAAACACACACGCTGACCAAGTCTGAGTGACAGCACAAGGTGAGTGGATATATCTGGTAGCAGGAGGCACTGTACAGCATGTCTGTCCTTTTCCTGCTGCCTGAGATAATTTTCAGCTATACTGTTCATTTACATGTGGGGAACAGAGGATGCATTTAAAGGGGCTCAGACACCCTGTGCGTGCCTCCACAGCATCTGCCCGCCTCGCATAGAGGAGCACTACTGTTGACCTTGTCAAGAGCTACTGCTTCATAATAACATTTCTTCCCTAGAAATGCCAGAAGTGCTGCTTCATTTGATGCGAGACACAGATTAATAAAAAGCTATTTGGCTTGCCTCGTGTTTATAGTTTGAAAAGTATAATAGTCTTGATGGGTCTAGCTCTGCTTCAGATGTCACAGTGCAAATGTTAACAGGGAGCTGTTCTCAATGGACTGCAGCTGTACGCTTGGTGAGACATCCCATTATGATGCAAAAAACACTCCACTGTTATCATGACAAACACAACGAGGAACATTTTTGCTGAAGTAGTTTATTTGCTTTAAACCGTGGGAGAGAACATATTTAGATATGGGATAACTACACAGAATGACAGTGATTAGGCTCAAGCTAGCTGTAAGATGGGGAGCTGTGTCGGCAGGTCCGCGGCTGATAAGATCCGTCCACTCCTGGAGCTCACGCCGTCATCAGTGGGCAGACAGGCAGCTCCACTGGCTGCAACACAAGACACGAGCGGGGAGGAGAGGCAGGACCCATGTCCTGTGTTGCAGCCGTTGGCCCAGCCAGCAAGTCACCTTCAGCTCTGGCCAGCAACAGCTGATCCACTGTGGAGAGGAAGACTAGGAGACACAGGGGAAGAAAATTTGGGGGAGGGGCGGGGGGGTGGGGTAGGAGGTGAGGATAAAGTCAGTTACAATCCATTCTGTGTGAGCGACATAAGGAGCAGATGGGAGAAAATGAGAGGAGGAGGGCGATAGAAAGCGGTGGGACCAGAGAATAAAGCAGTGACTTGAGGGGAAAATGAATGGGAGTAATAGAATGAAGGAAAATACTAATGGAGTGCAAATGAGAGCAAGAAACAGAGGCACAAGGACGATGTGCCACACCACGGACACCGAATTCATCAAACGGCCAATAAAAATGTCCCTTTTCACCTTGTAAAGAAGATGTTGGCCTTCCTGTCTACAAGTCACATCCAGCTTACTCGACTTCCAGAGAGAAACACTCCTCTGCCCCAAATTGCCTGACTAGAAGGTTAATGACTGCTAGTGCCGTGGGCCCACAGAGAAAGATCTGTGTGAGGTGTCCTTATATAGACGCCCCGTGGTAGAATTGGCGCACGTCATTCGGAATAAACGTAATCATTACTTTAGCTGTGCATTACACAGTGAAAAGAAATTTAATCTGTTGGGTGTGACTGAGGGGGAAGAATTACACATGCATGCCAGCAAACCAAATATTTATTCCATGTATTGGTCTCATGGGTAAGTGGTTTGTCATCAGAAAGGCAGAAGGCATGCAATCAATTCCCAAACTACCCCCAAGCTCCAGATATTCTCGATCATTTTCTGCTCTTCTCTCTCTGGGAGTCTGCCATGTAACAGGCATTAAAAGGTCAAACCTGAGCAAACTCTAAGCGGCGTGTAACACAAACAAAGGTCTGAAAATGTCACGGTTTCACAGATATGTCCTCATATCTGCGTCAGCAGGCAAAACAACAAAAAATAATCAAGGGAAGCCTTTTTTCAATGACATTTCTTCTAAATTTCTGATGTGCTGTGTTTCCTGTCAGGTTAAATCTCCGGTCTCCAAACCCTTTCAAAGATGCTTACATCAGCCTCACCGGTTACACCAGGCTCCTGCTTTGGTGATGCACTGTGGTCTGGCAATTACACAATTATCTTTCCCTCGCCTAGTTCCGCGTATGAAAATGGGTCCAACCTAGATTCAAAACTACAGGGAGATGAACTCAGAGGACACATGAAAGGAGCTGAAGGACGAAGCAAGCAAAGAAAGTAATAGAAAGCCAGGGGCAGAATTCAATTCATTTAACCTTTTTTTCTATTCTGAATAAAAAAGCACGTAAGAAGAAAAGTAGAATACCATGCAACTGGGACTCTGAATATTTTGAGGGAGGTTTTGAAGTTTGAAAGTTTTAGAGGTAACAATGTCAAATATAATTGCACAGATATTTTTTTAGGAAGACAGAAATGGCTTCCATTAACACTTGAGAACAATCCATTTTAAGTGTGTTTTCATGAATATCTGACTGCCTACAAGTATGTATGGCATTACTGGGCACCAGCTCCTTTTCTAATCAAGACTGCAGGGCGTTAATAAGACATATGACAAAAACGGTGACTAATAATGGTTGACATACTACTGGAATCTGCCCAAGGCAACTTGGCTTTGGTGAGAAAGAAGCCACCCTGATTCTACATTTAATCATTTACGTGAATTGCCTTTCATTACAGCAGCAACAATGGGTTCTGACACTACTGAAATGACTTTGCCAGACAAAAATCCTGCAGACACAGAGTGCAGTTATTTGGAATTGTAAGTGAAGTATTGATTATAGGTAATAAGTGCCATTTATTCTCCATAAACAGAACAATGATCGCGCTGAGCGCCGTCTATCCCTTCACCAAAACCTCACCATTGGAAAAGATCCTACACTATTGAACGATTCACACAAAAGGAGGCTCTACAATGCTGTATTGTGCCAGCGCTAACAATGGTCTGGCTATTCTGATCACTCTCTGATAGGAAGACGGAATCCTTGCCGGCAGATCATGAGGAAATGGTACGAGGAAAATCTGCATACTCGATATCCTAATTTACATAATGCTAGTGCCCCTTTCTTGCCTCTGCTCAATAGACGATTTATGCTCATTAACAAAATTGCTGTATAAACTTGCTTATGACAAGAAAAAAAAAATCAGGGAATAGCTGAAAAAATTCTGATACAGATGTCAGATTAAAAATGGCAATTACCCAGTCTGTTTAATATCACATCAGCAGAGGTCATCATCACTAAGTCCTCAGTGTAGCACAGATTCCCTTATGTGCATGTGTAACATGTCTGTGTACATGTACAACTGTGTCTGTATGCATGAGGACCTTGAGAATGTAGACTGGCTCTTCAACCACCCTTTGCTTATCTAGGCTTTGACTTAAAAGAGAAAAAAAACACACTGAAAACCACTCCGAATATGACACGGCACAGCCAAAGGTAAAGGTTTTCATAAGATATTACACCATGTACATACAAAGTGGTACTATTCTGCTTTTCCTTTAATATGTAAAAAAAAAAAAAAAAAAAAAAAAAAGTATAGAACCAACCCTCATTTCTTTTTATCTTGCAAGGAAAAATGAGGAGAACGTGCAGCAATTTATTCAAACATGCAAACATCCATGACTGATAGTGTTCCATTGTGTGTTTTTCTATCCAGATATGCTTTTACTGCACTAGCAGTACATTTGGGATCATTGTCATGCTGAAAAATGAAACTGTTGCCAATCAGTTGCTTTCCAGATGGTATTACATGGTGGATTATAATCTGATGGCACTGTTCTGTCTTCATAATGCCATTGGTTTTGACAAGATCTCCAACAGCACTGGCTGACATACAGCCCCAAACCCTGACAGAGCATCCACGATGTTTACAGACGGCTGACAAATCTTACATTTGGATTCATTACTTCATCAGACCTGTTCCCACTGATTTACAGCCCAGTTCTTGTATTGTTTGACATACCTCAGCCTTTTCTTCCTATTTCCCTTCATTAAGAATGGCTTGTTGGAAGCCACCCTTCCACTGCGACTATTTCTAATCAGGCTTTACTGAACAGTAGATGGATTGTGATGGCATCAGCCACACATAGGTAAAACAAGTCCATTCGTTCACTTTATTAGTTTGGTTTGCAGTTGCTTCACTAATATAATTCATCATTTTACTTGAACCTAACACTGATATTATGAAGCGCACGGATAGTAGCATTGTGTGGTTTTTCTAAAAATGTTTTCTGTTATATTAATTATGTTTCTCTTTCTTTGAGTTACCTGGTTTGGGATGGTGGCTGTTTCCTGTCTGGGCAAAAGGTGTGGCTGAGGACTTTAAGAACAAAATGCCTGCTCAGCAGGACCAACCATGTGCTTATCAGAAACAGGGGTGTTTTAGGTTTACTTGTGTTATTCTGTGCTTAGTTAGTATTGGTATTTATTTTTGTTTCCCCCCTATTGTGTGTAATAGGGTTTGGCCAAACCACTATAAAAGCTACCCTCTTGTGTGTAATTAGGTCGGTTTGTGAGTTAAGTTGTCCACTTTGTTTGTTTAAGTTTCTGGAAATTACTTTTTATAGAGTTATATTTAGTTGACCTCTTTTATGGGCCCACTAATTATATTTTAGAATTTTGTCTTTTTGAACTGTTTTTGAGGGTTAAAATAAAGAAAACCCATTTTGAAGAAATTTTTTTCTGTGTCCTCTATGCCTTGGCTGCTTGGTCCCTCATGTGGATCAATTGAAGGTCCAGGCGCAATTCTCAAGTCCTGTGTCTGGTTTTTGTTGGATTTTTTTCTTACTTTGCTTGGACAAAAATACAACTTTGTGCCCATCAAAACTGTTTTAACTTAGACATTTTTCACCTAAAGAGACTGTTAACAAATGATGTGTAACAAAGTGCCTTAAGATCAAATATGAAGTTGGTTCTTTGCTGAATGTTGATGTGTTCATACAACACTTGTTCATCCCTTGAGTTAGGAGCATTATATATGCTTGAATGATTAATAGATCAGTATTAAATGGCTTAACAGACCAACAAAAAATAACTGAAGGTCTTTCACAAAGCAACCAAGGTGAAAGACCGTCAGAAAGCCTGGTGAAAACTGTTGCTGAAGACCACTTTAAAAAAAACTACCAGAAAGTGGAGCTTCTTGAAAAATAAAGGAAAAGGCAAAGAAATGAGGGCTGGTTCAAAAAGGGATATTCCTTCTGTGACCACAGCAGCTCCATCCACCTTCTGTTTACAAGGGGCATCTAGCCAAAGAAAATTTTCCCAAACAGAGAGAAGCTAAAACAGCTTGTTTCAGGCAGATGAACATAGGGGCTGCAGTAAAGCCCAGTATAACATAAGTAAGGCTTATTCTGAACTCTCAATCAGGCAAAGCTACTTTAGTTTCTGAGCTGAAATAAAACACCATATTGCCAAAAGTGTTCACTCACCCATCCAGTGACTTCCATGGTGCATAAAATCAGGCACCAAGCATTGCAGACTGTTTCTACAAACATTTTTGAAAGAATGAGTTGCTCTCAGGAGCTCAGTTAATTCCAGTGTGGTACTCTGTTAACTCTTATAGGATACCATTGTGCATCAAATCCATTCATGAAATATCGAAATATTCTAAATAATATAAAGCCACTAAATATTCCACAGTTAGTGTTATTTAAGCAAAGTAGAAGTTATTGGTCAAGACAGCAACTCAGTCATGAAGCTGTAGGGTAAAAATCACAGCGCAGGGTCAGCAGATGCTGAGGCGCATAGTGTGTGTGAGGTCACCAACTGGTGGCAGACCTCCTTCAGATTAGCTGAAGAACAGTGCGTATAGAACTTCACGGAATGGGTTCCCGTGGCACGCTGCCACTGGACTCGGAACAGTGGGGAAGTTTTCTCTGGAGTGACGAATTACGCTTCTCCGTCTGGCAATCTGATGGATGAGTCTGGGTTGGCGGTTGCCATGAAAACGGTGCTTGTCTAATTCCATTGTGCCAAGTGTAAAGTTTGGTGAAGGGGGAATTATGGTGTAGGTTTCTTTTTAAGAAATTGGGCTCAACCCCTTAACTTCCAGGGAAAGGAACTCTTAATCCTCCAGCATACCAAGACATTTTGGACAATTTCATGCTTCCAAGTTTGTGGGAACAGTTCTGGGATGGCCCCTTGCTGTTCCAACATGACTGTGTGCCAGTGCACAAATCGAGATAAAGACAAGAAGGAGTTAATTTGGTGTAGAAGAACTTGCCTGGCCTCCACAGAGTCCTGACCTCAACCCAACAGACCACCTTTGAGATGAATTAGGGAGGAGACTGCAAGCCAGGCCTTCTCATCCAACATCAGTGTCTGACCTCACAAATGTCATTCTGAGTGAATGATAACAAATTCCTATAAGCACACTCCACAACCTTGTGGAAAGTCTGTCCAGAAGAGTCGAAGCTATTACAACTGCAAAACTTGGCCCAATATATTAAACCCAATGGACTAAGAATGGGATGTCACTCAAGTACATCTGCAGATGAGTGAATACTTTTGGGACTATTGTGTATTTGCAAATATATTAACATATTAAAATTAAAATTAAACATATTAAAAGGCAACATGTTTGGTAACATGTAAAGAGGTTTAAATGATTATCATTTTACCAGGGAAGTTTTGTTTACCTATAAGAAGGATTTTAGTGTTTTTCCAGGCATGCCTTTGAAGAGAAACTGGCTACAAATCCCTTTTATTATGAACAGCACATAATGGACGAAGGCTTTTCTATTCCTCACTTTTCCTCTCCTTGTTATTCTCTAGGGATACACAACCTTTATAAAAAAGACCTTAGCTGGTCCCTGCTCTGGGTCCCTTCTCTTGATGTTGTGTGAATGAGCCACTGTTCTCTCGGGTTCTGGATGCTGGGATCGTCCCGATCCAAACAAACAGTGTTTGTAGAACATCTTTGTTCTCTTCAACCAGATTTGCATGGTGCAGTATTCTGTACCAGCAGCTTTGGCTCACAAACAAACAAACACACACACACACTAGCCACAGCGCTTATATACACAAACACATACAAATATACACATGCATGCACACACTTACAATGATGTTCTGCCTCTGGCATCTACACAGAAAGCACACATGCTCTCATTGTCTAAAAATGGACATCAATAAATGATTATGCTGTAAGGCAATGTTTTAAAAAAAAAAAGTTGATAAAAGAGGAATATGTAACAAGGTCAGATAACCAGATCACCTCCTTTTAAGTTTTCCCGTCTAGTATAAGCGATGAGAAGGTTGGTTGAAAATAGCACAAGAAGAAAGTCTGTTGGCCTGTACAAGCGCAGCTTCCAGTAACAGTTAAGTGACTCAGCCCTCTTCACAAATAATCTCAGCGGAGGAAATAATCACTTCAAAAAAAACTTAATTTTTTCATTTCAAAGCAGCTTTATGAAATAGCATTTCAAAGCCACCAGACTATTGATTGTAAATGAAGCCGAATGAGCTGCCATCCTTGAAGTAACGTGTGTGCGAGTGTGTGATAATTCCCAGAAAAGCACCGACAACATCCAACTTGTGTTCAAACCAAATTCTTTCTGTGACCTTGATCTTCTTTTTCTCTCGCTCTGTTTTTCTGCAGACTATTCATCTACACTGTGGATTGCGATTAAATGCATCACAAGCTGGGTGTGTTTGAAGAGCTCAGACTCTGAACGATGCATTTACAAAGGAAATGCTTCCATAACTCGAAGACAGGGTCTGCCTGCACATGCACGCGCATCCGTGTTTGCACTGATACAAAAAGAGAAAACCAGAAGCACTTGCTGATTAAAAAGTAGCAAATAAGCTCAGTTTTAACAAGACTGCACTGACAAGATGACTTCACACAGAACATTTAAACAAACGCAGCCAGTTATAAGGATGCAGCATACAAACTGACTCTCTGAGTGACCTTAACACTATTAATTTTTAATTCAAGTATATAATTAGCCTTGTTACTGAATGGGCTGTTCAAGTCAGCAGAATTCCAGCTTGAGACATGTTCAGTCAAATGTCTGCAGGGGAATGCCCTCATATAACAACTGCAGACCAATTAATAGCAGTAATATGCATCACTGTGTAGGGGGAAACTGCTTAAAGTAGACTCTTGAGTTGTGACCACTCTGTAGCTGACATGTGCATGCATTTTAAGCACACATACATTTACAGTAGCACAGTGCATTGTGCCTTTTCTCTTGAGCTATCTCAGCACTATTGGAGTTGGTGTTGCGTTTCAGAAGCGATAGCTGGCTCAATAGCTCATGCCGATGCTGCTGCTGCTGCTCGGATTGGCGTTTCCCTGCAGATGCTGACAGAACACTTTGGGGGGTGTCTCTGCTCCCCACTGCGAGGTCCTCCATACGTGGAAGAAAAGTCCCTCTGGCACCAGACCTGCCTCACCACTGCATTACGGAGACAGGTGTGGTTCTACATGGCTCAACGAGTAGTGCATCAGTGCCGTCAGGGCTGCAGGTTCCATCCTCTGTGAGTCAGCAGAGCACAGACAATTTTAACTACCTTCTGGTGAAACTAATTCTAACAGTCTGCAAAAATGTGTGCTGAAAAGCTGCCGGCAATATGTTTTCTAATGTTCTCCTGCAAATATAAATGTCCTCACTTTCACACCGCCTTCAGAGACTTGCTAACACCACAATACTGCCTGGCAGTTATGTGATCAGTCTCCATAGGCTTCAGGTTTCCTGTGCCCTGCAGGAAAATTGTTACTGTTCAGGTCAGGGGAGAAGTATTCCACAAGTCTTTGATCGTTCAAGCTGAATTTATTTGGCTCATCACAGCAGCAACATTCATCTCTGCCAATTTACTGCTACATCTCAGTGTTAGTGAAAATGAAAGCAAAATGCCTACCTTCCCATCCCCGTCCAGGTCCAATTTTATTTCTGCTGCACGCCTGTAAAGAGGGGATGAGGATGTAGTCGTACTTTATAGCACCATATCAACCTCTCTGACTGTCTTTGTGTCGCCCAGTCTGACTCTCCCTCGGACTCGCGAGTCAATTTAGTCCTGCAGTGAGAGGAGAATCCCTTTATCCGTGGACTACACTTTACGCGGAAGGCACCGACTTGAACATTTCATTCTTGCGTGGAGGCGCTTGCCTGCCGGACCCTGATAAAGTGGAGATTTACTCGCGCACCAAGTGAGGAGCTATCCCTCATACTCCAGCTTTCAGAAACTGACCGAGTGGTCAGTTTCTGAAAGCTCTATGGCCCAGTGATTTAATGTCGTTTCAGCGTCTGGTGGCAGACCTCCTAGCCCCCCACTTGCCTCCCCAAACGAACGAATGCAAGCGCGCACACGCACGCGTGACCACAACCTGTAAAGATAAATAACTTCTGTGTTAATGGGCCGTCAAATTCACAACAGAAAAAAAATGAAAAATAAAACTGAATATCTAAAACATCCGCAATGGCCGCGATAGTAATCGGTGGCTGATATAAATTCAAAGTCAAATAAAAAACAAAAAAATAGACACTGTAAGCTAATGCCCCAAACTATACATTATACTGTAATATTAAAATGAAACTTCTTCATGGGAAATGATGTTGAACTTATCAGCTGAGGGGATGTCGTCAGAGGTTATTGCGCCTTTCAGGTTCACGTGGGACCGTGATAATTTAGAGAAGGCTAAACAGTATTCCTTTGACTTGAATGTCAGTATTTGTACAACACGAAGGCGTGGAAACCTACCGAGAGACCGAATCGACATACCTGGAAAGGATATGCGTAAAACGCACCGGTCCGACAGTCAGTGCTTGGACAAGCTGGGACGAGAGGGAGACTGTGTTGTCGCTGATGGTGAATAAAATCTCTTATTTCGTGTGAAACATCCTTGTAAACTTCTCTCTTGTCATCTTCGGTCTGTGTTCTGTTCATCAAGCGTTATATTTGACCGACCGGCTCCCTTCTTTTGATGTCGGTGGTAGGAGGGTACCCAGAGGCGCGCACTGGGGAGATTCTTCCTCCCCTCTGCCGCTTCAAAATATCCAATTTCACACACTGACTCTCTTTTATCCCCGCAGAATTCCCTTCTGGAGCAGGTGCAATAATTTCATTGGATCCATCCGGAGTTTTATCAGAGTTAAGAACCCGAATCCATGTCGCATATATGTGTGGTTTCTTTCATGGTTTTGCAAGGTTTGCTATTGCTTTGGTAAGCTCTGAACACAGAAAAGGGGGATATTAACATATCTCATGGCCATTTAACGTTGGTAAGTCATGATATCCAATAAGCTTCAAGGAATGATGACATCAAAGGGTATCTGTTCAGCACTGGGATGACGGCACTTGCGCAATTACGTTTTGGGTTTTTGTTTTGTTTTGTTTTTTACCTTAGTTAACGACATTTAACTTAGTAAGTGTTGACTGCAAACAGGGTCGTTAGTGCAGTCATTGACTAAATAGCCTCAGACTAAATAGCCTTTACCTTTAAAACTTCGAATTTTAAAATTCAATTAATTCTCAGTGTCAAGTGATATGCGATTATTTTTTTATTGTCGTCTTTTAGTTTTTGTCTTCTTTTTTTGCATTATCAAATGAGAGAATGGTGTTGAAATCAATACGCTTCGCCATGTGTTCCCTAACTACTCCGTTTCCCATAATCCAATGCAAGTAACGTCAGAATCTCGCGACCGGAGGTGGCTAACTGGAACGCTAGTTAGCTCAATGCAGACTTGATGAGAATTCATACATTTTCTACAGTCGTTCCGCGGCAGCTTCTCCAGTAGTGTAAAGGACGCCCGTCTAGTCTCCACTTTGTACTTGTTAAGCCGGCTAATCATTTACGGAGGAAGTTTTTATTTGCATTCGCAGGAGAGTTTCCGTTTTCTCACGTGCATCATCAAAAAAATGGAGATTTCTCCTGAGATAAAATCAAACAGCTTTCTGCTGGACGCTTCTCGGCTGTATAAGGATAGCTGCCCGGAGTTATCTCGCTTCTACATGTAAGATACTTCACTATAACCAAACACGAATATCACTTAAAAGTATATTTTACTTGCAGTCCTTTATTGTTGTGATGCTAGCAAGTGGACGCTAGGTGGAGGTGTTCGCCCAATGTGACCGGGAAAGTTTCTAGCTCGACGATGATGTCAGGGCTTTAGAATTAGAGCTATAATTTCAAAATCTTGTTATTGTTTATATATATATATATATATATATATGTAGGGGAAATTGAAAATAAATTATGATTGTAGCCCCCACTATAGTTCCTTATTACTGAGGCTATAGTTTCGCAGTTATAAGGAACTATAGCTTTGTAACTGATGTCCTGTCAATCATTTTGGGATTGGTTGAGCTGTGACGTCTAACATATTAAGCCACTGTTTAATTCTCATTCTTTTTTCACATGTTAATTTAAATAAGAATGGGTTATGTGCTCGTGCTTTCATTGCTTTTTTTTTTATAACTTTTTGTGTTACAGTCACCTCGGGGATAATCGGATCACTGTGGGGTACAGTGAAACTGCAGAAACACATAATACAGTGAAGTCTAAAAATAAGATGTGCCTGCTGCTTACGTTGGTCTTTAGTGGTGCCTCAGGTGTCAATAGTGTTGAAGTTGTGGAGCATGAATTGTTGTACTTCTCCACTGAAGTTTAGCCTGCTGTAGTTCTTCTACAACAGTGGCTTACTGTAGCTGGACATGAGCCCATGTGAGAGTCCCAGCCGTGGCTGCTCGTGTTTGTGGGCAAGTCTGCAATGCCTCAGTGATAGTTTCAATTTAAATGAATTACAGTTTGGTGAAATGGTTTCAATTGGTGAGAATGAGACATCTTCCTAACAAGCTCTGAAATCAAAGCACAAGGAAGTAAACAAAGTGGTGGCGGTGGTGCAGACAGTCCCTCTAATCATCGGGTAAGAGAGCCAGACAGTATGTAAGCGTCAGCCTCATCCTTGTATGGTTGGTAAACAAACCCAAACAGAGCCCTGATCTAGCATTCCCAAGGTGTCTTATTCTTTTTAGATTCCTGTAATTGAGTCTTTGAATTTTTAATCAGAATTAAACACATTATTATAGCCACTTTATGATTTTCTTCATCATTTACAGTTCACTTCTTGAACTTCAAAATTTTGGTGTCTGATAGCCGTTCCAGACATTGGTGATTGCCATGATGCAGTGAAAGCTGGAAGTAATTTCAAGAGAAATCCTCTTAAGCCTTTGTCTGTGTGTGTGTGTGTGTGTGTGTGTGTGCGCGCGCGCACACTCATGCGTACGCTCAGGCTATGCCCACTTGCTGACTTTTCTTCTTTATTAGGGTTTAAATTGAACATTAATGCATCTAAAATGTTTTAAAATGTGCATATGTCTGTGTAGGCTCTTTCCACAATCCTTAGACTGTGCATATATGTGTGGACTCCTGCGATTCGTGCATTAGTTGGGTTTCAGCCATGTCCCTGTGTTCTTTGGCTTGTCTTCTCTCTTACCTGAGCCAGGAAATTTGTGGGCAGAACCATGAATGGAAAGAAAAACAGAGGTTTTAATGGTGAAAACCCCAGTCCGGGTCGTTTTCCGGATGTGTGTGAACCCACTGCTGCTTTAATAACATTGATCTGTTCCCCAGATTCCCCAGCTATGATTAGCTGTGGTTGAGAACATTTTGAACACGTTTAACTCTGACCAGCTGTCCAGCAGGCAGGACACAAATCTAAATGTTTGGCTTTGTAACTCAGAGACCTCACTGGTTTTACGCCAAAGTGCCTGGCAGAGAAGACACAATGAACAGCCACTGCCAAAATGTACACTTAGCGCCATGAGCTAATTAAGTGATCCGAGTGATAATATGAGAGGCAGCATACAGGAAGGAACTCATGTTATGAATGAAAGCCTCAGACGCATGCTTTGAATGCACAATTGATCAAACTGTGCACCCGCGACAGGAGAGGAACTGAAAATATTTGAGTCGGCATACATTGGTGTACGTGATCAGAGTGCATTGATGTTCTGAATCCTGAGGAATTACGACCATGTCCATGTGTTCCTTTGGGGGTTTCCACTGTCTCCACTTTCTGCAGGCCAATGCGTCACTGGAGTGTTTGTTCTGTGGGTGCGTAATTACTCATCCGCTCATACTCCGCATATTTGTAAGAGATGGTGTTACTGCCTTCTGCCACAGTCTTCACCTTCTGCCAGGCCGATGACTGAATGAGTTAGTATGTATGTTTGCATGGGGCATTACACCTATTGTTGAATCCGATGTACAAGTACTTGGTGTGCTTATTGTGGCTCACGTTGTTGAATCAGTGAAGCTTTTTCCAGTAAGTTCGTAATCATAGTTGCGTGTCTGGTAACTAGACCCTGACTGACTGTTCTGATTACCAAAACAAATATGCATGTCGTCTGCTGGACAAACAATTTGGAAACTTGTTTTGGTTTCTTGTTTTGTCTTTTATTGTCCTCACACAGGCCTCACATGGTTTTCAGTCTAGAAGTACAGCTACAATTGCCGTGTGTTGGTTAATATTATTGGAACTCTTGAGTAATTAGTGTGGGAGAAATATATAGCGAAAGCAAGAGGGCTTCAAGGCATGATTGTTCCTTAATAACTTCTGATTGTTTTCTTCATTTTGGCTGTGACATACCACATTCCCAAAAGAAATCACCTACTTAGTCGGCCTAACAAACCTAATTCGGGACCAATGTAGTCAAAAGAAGGTTAATATTTCCATCTGCAGTAGTTTATATTTGGTAGCGTGGCTCTGTTTTGGGACCTCTCTGCCTCTCCATGTGAATATGTGGAGTGCATAAGGCAACTGAGTGTAGGCTGAGGTAGCTTTTGATAGAAAGCCCTATATCACATTTACAAGTAGATTTGTAGAAGGATATCAGCCACGTGTTGTCAGCTCACCCTGGGATCAACTTATATGCCACATTTGCAAAGTAAACAGAGAAATCTAACCCTCTTGTTTGCTAGCTTGAAGCAGTGATTTTGTTGCCTTTTTTAGTTTTTTGTTCACCAGTTGACCTGCCAACAAAGCATTTTTGTTATTTTTATTTCAACTCATTTCTGCCATTTCTTGATGTATGCTCTATCATCAAGGTAAGGAAAGCCCAGAAAGTCGATTCTGGACACTGTGTTTTTAGCGGGAGAAAACGTCTTCAGTGTGGACCTCTTCAGCCTCTTCAGAGCCCCAGCCCCAGTAAGCTGTGTAGGCAGAGATCATCCTCACCGATCTTTGATGCCCACCCAGTCATTTCGTTCTAGAAGCAGGCCTGAAATATGACAAATCTCTCATTAAAAAAAATAATTATCCAAAGGGCAAAGAGTTAAAGGTTAATCCAGATATGCTTGGATTGCATTCTCTTAAGCTTCTTTTTCATTAGTACCTACTCAACTTGACTTGACTCCAATATGCGTAGAGCCATTACAGCAAGGAGGTCGAAAGTCCTCTGACATCATTTGTATACGACATAGGCTATATGTATTGCTTTTTTTCCAGACTCTGTTACCACAGTGTTGTTTTTTGTGTAGCCATTTCCCTTGTCGCTGCGTTTCAACAGTACCAGTTTTGATTTTTGTGAAGGAGTCACTCTCATGAGTCCTTGAGTAACTCCACTGACTAGCCAATCGGTGGCATGCTGATCGACGCCCATGGAATTCTGGGCAAGTGGCTACAAAAAAATATTTGGTCCTAGGTATTACCACCTAATCGGAAACACTAAAAAACAGAGTTGAGTCAATGCAGGCTGAGCTATTGCTGACTGTCCTCACTGACCACTCGAGTGCTTAAGTCAAAAAGCTACATTTATTCAAAACACTTTATGAAGCTCACATCCAGAACCGATTCTTGAATCACCAGTTATCCTAACATGCATGTCTTTGGATTGCGGCATGAAGTTCAAATTCAACCATCCAGGAGATTTGAACCCAGTCTTTGTCACTGCATTTTTTTCCTGCTGTTTGTCACCACCTTTTAAAGGCCCTTTTCCCTCTTCCGTTCCCTTTATCCAACACTTGCCCTCATTTCCTCTCGTACTGTATCACTCCTGTTACATCTTCTCTCAGCAGGAGCAAATGATCCTCAGACTGAGAAGGACCTGCTGGCCTCTTTCGCTGTAAGGTCCAGGTGATGAATGAAACCATGTGAATCGGTGCTGTAGAGGGGCACACTTTCTAGACTATTTCAAGGACTGATTGTGAAGCTGCTACCTGTGCTAGGCCTTTGTGTCTAAATATCTGAATGAGTTACAATCTCCGGTGAAGGTTTTTCAAGATATGCCAGCAGCCCTGTTGTTTTCCCTGATGGTAGCAATAAAATATTCATAATGCTTTTCATTTCATGCCTCAGACAGAACTTCTGTCTATAATCACATTATTACCTTGTAGCCGACACATAATTTCCCCTCACTGCCCTACTGCATCCTCTAGCGCTTCGTTGATCTCCCAGCTGTCAGCAGTTCATCCGTAGGACGCGTATCTTCAGCGTTTATCGCCACAACCGAGCATGCACTTAAAAGGAGATGCATGACAAGTATGTTAATAAGATTTGCACACTGGAAGCAGTCTTTGCAGTGCAGCCTTTCAGAGAGCTGGCTCATCCAGGAAGCTGTGGTAAGGGAGAAAAAGATTCCCTAAAAAAATTCCTCTTCTCCGAACTTGAGTCATTCGGTTGTTTTTAGCAGGCTGGTTGTTGGAGGATTTGCTTTCATCTCATGCCAACAAAAAGCTCTTGCTTTTGTTATCAAACTGTATACTGTATAGTGGTGATGTGAACTACCATGGGAAATGTAAATCAACTAACTTCCTGAAAAGGATTTTTTTTTTTTTAAATGTCAGCGGAGAATGATTAAATGGCTTTCCGAACAACTAACTGCATTTCTGGGATTGTTCAAGGTCCATGAGTCATTATCACTTCACAACAGAGTGACAATCCACCACATCGGCCTCATACAGTTTCTCTTCATTTCCTGTATTATCTGCTGACAGGTCGTCTATATAATCTGACAGCTTAATCCAGTCACTGATTATTAAATTGGGGGTAGTATCTAGAGACAGTGATTCAGACTGTGCAGTGACTGATGACAGATATGTTGCAAAGCCCACAGCGTGCTCAGCTGTATCTGAAATCATCCATCAGTACGATGCACCGTTTCACATATGGCGCGGTTGAGAATGCCGGCGGAGAGTATAAACAAACCTCTGCCACCAGACGCCGCAGCAAAGGCCCGTAGGTTAACTCCAGATTAAAGCCGACCCCGCGCGCCCTCCTCCCTTTCCATAAACAGACAGCCCTATTTCTGTCTGTCCCTGACACACGTGCAGCCGGACAATAAATGTCCCTTTATCGATTTAAGCCCTGAGCTAATTTTAGTTGTGGCTCAGTTAAAATATCTCATTGCGAGTGTTCCCAAAGCGGGGGCAGCCGAATGGGCGGTGAAGCCACTGAATTGGTTTGGAAAGCTGCCCCGTATTGTTTGGGAGAGACCAGTTTTTCCGGTTGCATGTTTTCCACTCCACATAATGGGAATAGATAGTCTTTTTTTTTTCCCGCCCCCAAAAATTGTTTCCATCTTGTAATTTGTGTGTTTGCAAAAATCTATTTTATGCAAATATGCAAGCAATAAACGTATTTATTTCAATATTTTCCATCACACTGTCTCTTACCTTGTTTATTTCACTGGTCCAGCGTTACAGGAGTTGTTGTGATGTAAATTGAGAGGAGCATTTCAGGATACATGATATGAACGTTAAATTACAAATAAAGTATTTTAAAAATGCACATATACACGATGTACATTATTAAAATGATGCCTCATGATCTTGTTATTGTGTTTTGACATAAACTCGGTTATAATTGAAGTCTCAAACTCATCCCCTCTTTCTCATTCCCAGGCAGGGGTCTTTGAAGGCTAACGGTAAGTTCACGGAGACGTGAGTCCTTGAACGAACTCCCGTTTCATTTAAATTTCTTCTTCCTGTTTCACTTTTGCATGTTTTCATCAGTTCTGCCCCAGAGTGTAATGAGTACGCACAGAATGCAGTAGTAAGTAGGACCTTGTCACTGGCTTGTCAAGGTTGATAAAACTCACTAAATCCTCTGCCAAATACTCAGAGGCAGCCAGCTGTCTCAAACAGACTGCCCAGTGGAATCAAACACCCACACGTAGACACTCACAGACACACAAACTCTCAGACCCATGCCAGCCGAAACCACATAAAACGGGAGTGGTGCCATTTAGTAAGGCTCCTCAGACTTTTCTCCTTAAATAGCACAAGGACTCGTCCCAAACTAAGTAACGTGGTGTTTGTTTGGAGTTAGAAAAAAATTGCTAAATGAATTTTCTAAAGTCTCCTTGTTCTATTAAAATGATCACATTTTTCTATGGAAATAGAAATATGGACTATTAAATGATAATTCCAAGATCAAACTATCACCTTTCTGTTATAAATCTCATTTCCTCGTTGTTTAAATTGTAAGGGGCCAGTCTCACCCTTCCATATAGTATTGTGCAAAAACCTTGAGCTACCTCTCGCTTCTTTATATTTGGAAAAACACATGAAAATGTTTGTACAATTCTAACGAGTCTGAAAGTCAATATCTGGTGTGATCTCCTTTATTCTTTAACACAACCTGAACGCTTTGAGGTAGCTTTCTTTCATTTTTTTAAGTAGTCTTCAGGAATAAAAAACAAAAAAACAACTAGTTATTGGCCAAAGAAAAACTTTGAAAGGCCTTAAGAAAGCCTGGAGAGCTATTGCTCAAGAGCACTTTCAAAATTCCAAGAAAATCTAGTTACTTGAAAGCTAATGTAAGACAAAAAGGAGGGTGGCTCAAGACTTTCAATTCAATTCAATTCAATTTTATTTATATAGCGCCAAATCACAACAACAGTCGCCTCAAGGCGCTTTATATTGTAGTGTGGACCCTACAATAATACATACAGCAAAACCCAACAATCAAATGATCAAAAGACTTTTGTGCAGTACTGTACATTTCAGCAATTTTTGGTTGTTTGATTGTTATTTTGTTCAAGAGATACATTTTAGATTGTCTGTGTCTTTCATTTGCTTTCAGAACCTCCGAAACAAAAATTCTCCAGTATGCTGCACAACACTGTGGTGTGTCCTTACTGTTGCCAGTGGCTCCACCCTGACAATCACCATGTTCGGCTGAGGCCCAAGCAGCGTCCATCAGCACGGGTGCAAAGTGTCCTGCTTAGGAAGGCCAGAGGCAAACGGCTCAGCCTGGTGCAGAAAAATCTGCTCTGCCGCTTCCAGAAGTCCTCGTCGGTACTGGTGAGAAGGCAAACAAACTACAAATCTAAGCACCTGATCATGTGTTTTACTGCACTGCAGCATATTGTTCAGGAGTACAATGGAAGTGACAATTCAAAACCAAGGCAACACAAGGTGCTTTACATAAAACATTCAGGGCCAAAGGAGCATAAAAGAAAGGCACACATGTATTTACAAAGAATAAAAAATAAGATAGCACCAAGCCAAAGTGTAAGGAAGATTAAACGCAAGTGTAAACATCACGGACGAGTCCAGTGCAGTGCGAGATATAAAGAAATCTCTCCAAAAAAGGAAGCAACGCATAGCAAACATGGATTTAAAAGAGCAGAGCACACCTCTGGTTATGTCTGGGAGTTTATTCTGGTTATATGGTGCATGCTTCTCCATGTTGAGTCTTCACTCGGTTTAACCAAGTAATCCCAGCTTTAAGGCTGAACAGTTTCCTCAGCTGTAGTGATGTTAAACTAAAGATCAGTAGTTATTTTGTGATATGTGGGATATATGCTAATATGTGATTTATTTGTGAAATATGTCTTTTTTTAATTGTTGGTAATACGGCTGCTTCTGATAACCCACCATATTCTAATGATTGTATTCTCTTAAATATCACTTGGACTTTAGTGTGGACTTGACTGCTTATTCTGTAGCTATTATTGACCTCAGAGCATAAATGATCCAGGGGAGATCTACACTGCCCTGCCTCTCGCTTTTGTAGAGCGAGAGGAGTGTACACCCTGGACAAGTCATCAGTCTGTCACAGGGCTAACACAGAGGGACAGACAACCGTTCATCCTCTCATTCACACCTACAGCCAATTTAGCATCACCGGTTTTCCTAACATGCATGTCTTAAGATTGCGGGAGGAAGCCAGAGTATCTGAAGAGGAACCTCACAGACATATGAAGTACAGGGAAACTCCACAAGAAAGGCAGAAGCCTGGATGCAAAAGAAAAAGAATGATCAGTTTATTATAACTTAACTAGTCCTGCATTGTCTCATAATCTATTTTTTGAGCCATTTTTGCCATTTAAATCGATGAAGTCATTAGTATTCATTCCACAGAAAGTGTCTGGTATCATTATGGTGCCCCACTTACTGCTCCAGCCTTACAGTGGTCCCATTAGGCTTAACTGTAAGAGCTAATGTTGCTAGAGAGTGCTTTGTCAACATTCACTCTGTTCATCCCACAGTCCTCTCCCAAATTGTTATAGTGGTCCCCTTTGTCTGTCGTCTTAATGGATGGCACCAAGCAAGAATAAAATGTAAAAACAGATTTTGGCCAGCACACACCCACTCTACTGATAAACCCATTTAGATGAGGAAGCTAGTGATGGAGCATGCAGCTATAGGGTCATTTTCCCCAGCACCGGTGATAGCACTGAAGAGCCCCTCTAGCGATCTGACATCAGCCTAATGAAGAGCAGCTTTAGTGGAAATGCTGCTGCATCATTAAAATCTGGTCTGGTTCATTTAGTATGCAGGTATTCACGACACAAAGCACTTTGAACCCACTCTCCACTTTGTATCTGTTGACTCTGAGGGCTAAGAGGTAGATAGAGAATGAGAGCGGTAGCAGGATTTAAAAAAAAAAAAAAGAAAGATAGTGAGAGGAATAAATGCAAAATGAAGTTCGAATTATTAAAAGGGGCAAGAGGGAGAAAGGCAGGTAGATGAGGTGAAAGGAGTCAAATCATGGGCTGCAAACAGAGCTGGGACCTTGTGTTATAATTTCTAATGCAGCACTTCTACTTTTAAGGGCTGTTGTGAAGGTGAGATTGGGGGTCAGATAAAGAGATTTATCTTAGGAGCTTGAAAAGAACTACCACACCTTGTTAAAAAGCTCAAATCAAACTCAAGTCATGCTCAAACTGGTTTCTTGAACATGACAATTAGTTCACTGTATTTTAATGGCCTCCAAAGCCAGCGCATGGGTCGTGGGATCATGGATCTGCTGTCACGCATGTGGTCCAATCAGTCCCAGACATCCTGCCCTTAAGCGTGTGTGGCTCCCCTGTTATTAAACTCATAGCTAAACAGAACTATGCTGTGTGTTTTATACTGAAGGCCACTCTTAAAGACATTGAGCCATAATTATTCACGTTTCCGCCGACTCATTTGTCAACAATCATCACAATGAACAGTGTGGATGTTTGTCCATCACATGACTTCCTCGTAAACCAATACGGCGCCAAGAATGTCCTCCAAGGTATTTTTAACCTCTGTTTTCATGGTCACTAGCCTGCCCAATGTTCAAGAGACAGCAAGTCAAGCCACACATGCGGGTCATGATAGACTTGTGCTCAGTAAAAGGGCGATAGCAAGCTGATATGCTTAAAATGCACATTGATAGAGTAGTGACGATAAGAGGTGGAATGTGAAAAGCTTCCTTTGCGTTTCCTCCTTGACACAACGCTGATGAAAAGAGCAAAGCAGCTCTGACAGGAAGAAGGGCTCAGCACGAGCTTGGATAAAAAGATTGGCATCCACTTGGTTTCATAGTTAGAGCATAAAAGGGGAATCATTATTTTATTATTTTTCAAATGCATGAAAAATAATCCACAGAATGAGAAATGAAATGTGTCACAGTGACCATTGAATTTGGCACCTGTTGTTGTTGTTTCATTTTTTAATTGCTTCATTTCAGTGGGCCAGAGTCAAGTGTTATGGCTGTGTACACAGTATATTAGTCTCCTCTTACGGTCAGCCACGTAACTCTGTTGTGTAAATTTACCTTTGTGTGTTTTTTTTATCTTGAGCAGGAGACAGGTGTTTATTTTAAACAGCGTATGACTATTTGTAGATGCAAAGACTCATTTCTCTTGTGCGCTCATTTGTTTTCAGAAGTGTCAGAACAATTACAGGGCCTTTTTGTGGATGAGATTTGTTGTCAATAATGTCAATATTTTTATCGATCTTTTATAGTTTCATATTTGCATTTCTCTCACTTCCCTGCATTTAGAAAGTCTTTGCACGAATTATCAGTTAAACTCTTTAACATTGAAGCAGTGTGAATAATCCTGAACATGCACCCTATATGCATGCTGCACCCTATGTGCATGCTGCACCCTATGTGCATGCTGCACCCTATATGCATGCTGCACCCTATGTACATGCTGCACCCTATGTGCATGCTGCACCCTATATGCATGCTGCACCCTATATGCATGCTGCACCCTATGTGCATGCTGCACCCTATGTGCATGCTGCACCCTATATGCATGCTGCACCCTATGTACATGCTCCACCCTATGTGCATGCTGCACCCTATATGGATGCTGCACCCTGCTGTAATAGGTGCCATTTTCAATGCACATGACTTAAAACAGTGTATTTTTGCAGTAAATTTAAAAGAGCACATTTTCTAGCTAAAATGTACTCATGCAAACATCAGAAGGGACCACTGGACCAGTAAATACAAATTTATAGTCATATACACAAGCGATTTGCAGCGTTTATACTCCAGGGCGTAAATCCCCTTGATTTCACACTGTATTGCTATTGCCGTTTGGGGTGTGTGTGTGTGTGTGTATGTACTGCCCTTGTGGTGGGATGCCAGTGCATGACAGGCTTTCCTCAGCCCTGTGAAGTTGTGTCTTAGTGCTGCGATAAATCACTTTGTTTATGCATGCTGAGCGGGTTATCCAGCACTGGATCTGGGAATAGGTTGGATGCAGCTCCACAAAAGAGGCAGAGACCCTAAATGGAGCGAAGAATAGCCTATTCTCCTCCTGCATTCTTCTCTTCTTCCTCCTTGAGTTTAGTTTTAGACTTTCTATCAGAGTTGCTTGTCACAAGGAAAATGTATTCTGTGCTTTTATGTTTTTTCGGGTGATTAGTGCATGTCTGCATTAGGATTAAATATTTATGTTGGTCCTTTTATTAAGACAGGTGTATAGGTATATTTAGTGAATGTGCGTTTCCTCTGTCATTCTCATTCAGTGCGTTTTCAGAATACAAGATAAACCAGATATGAAGGAGCAAAGTGACAGACCATAGGTTGTTCTGTTTTTGGCACATTGCACACGGAGCCATCTTTCTGATGCGACTCAAATCTGTGGGGTTTTTTTTAAGTCACTGCTTCTTCTTGACCTCACTGACCAGCTCTCATCCTCGTACCTTTACACACTCCAGTCTCTCTTGTTACTTCTCTCTTAAGTTCTATCTCAGCTCATCTACCCGACCACAATCTGACCTCTCACATTATGCTTTCTCCATTTCTCCTTCTTTTCTTGGCCATGTCTTCACCACATTTCGCTTTCATTTATCTTTAGTGGAAAATGTGCCGCTTGAGGCCATGACAGGAAACAGGAGGCAGCAATGTCTAGCTGGTGTTTTGCCTGTTTGCTGTCAGGGAGCAGAAAAGGCTCCGCTGAGGGGGAGCAGGATTACAAGAGGGGAAAAATATTGGGAAAGACAGATGATTAGAGATGAAAGCATTTTTTAGATACAAACAGAGGAGTCACAGTGGGAGGTGGAAACACTCACTCTTGTGCCACGTGTATGGGTATTTAAGTAAAGCATTTGAAATATGTTAACATCTACATACTGTACGTAGCAATGGCAGGAGTCACGGGAAACTGATGCCAGCTGAACTGACATCCTTGAAGAGCAAACGAAAACCAAAATATGCATAATGTAACATACAGTTTAATTATTTTAAGCATCCACACTTTCTTCTCTCCACTGTCATCATGTCTGTAGTTGAGTACACATGCGGGATAAACCCCATATAGAGAACTTAAAGTGGTACCACTGCAGCATGTCATCTCTCAATTACCATCTTAGCCTCACTTCATTTTTGTTTTGATGCAACTATTAAAAAGTCTGCTTTGGAACTTGGCGTTCCCTCTGTTCGGCTTTCGCATCCTCACTCACCAGCATTTGAATTATACGGTTTCTGAAATTGAATCTGTCAGCACGTGTGTGCATTAATGGCATTCGCTGCATGTCTTCTGTAAAGCCAAGTACGGGCCATTCGTCATCTCTATAATAATCAGGGCAGAGTTCTAAATCCAGATCTGTCTCTGGGCTCTTTTCTTTATTCCTCAACCTCAAAACTTCACCTGTGTTTTGAACAACCTGATGGGTTGAGATATATCTCCAAGGTAAAGATTTTTTTAAATTTAAATGCAGACTGTACTGTAGATGCAACATTGGGTCGTCCCTTGAGTTAGCTGCTTGTGTTTAAGATTCATAGGTCAGTGTTAAGTGGCTTCATGAATAAGAAAACAGTCCTCTTAGAAAAACAACAAATGTCTAAAGAAAAACTTTGAAAGACGCTCGAAAGCCTGCAGAACTATTGTTTAAGACCACTTTAAAAGTTACAAAGTCTGGCACCTTGGAAGCAAAATATAAATAATTCAGGCATGCCTCAAGACTTTATACATTACTGTAGTTTTTTTTCCTCTCCATATCTAAAAGAACCTACAAACACTTTTCACTCTGGAGTATTAGAAATCAGATTAGCATATGCAGCAGATGTTGATAAAAACTCACATGGGAGTTATTATGAAGAATTAGAATGTTTTTTTCTTTATCTAATCTGGCTGACTGGAAATAAGTTTGTTGAGGACTGCGGGTAAACCATAATTTCACGTCTTTGAAGCTGTTTCCCGGCGTTTGCTGTTTTTGGCTCTTGAGGCTGACCGGCTTGTGCGACACAGGATAAAGCGTGACCTTTATCACTGACAAGAGAGCGAGAATGAAAGAGAGAAATAGATATGTTTTTATGGCAGCATGTAGGACATCTGCATTCAGATCAGGTGTCTGTGTATTTACCAGCCTGCCTGCCTCCAGACAGTGTGACTAAGTGGCTGCATGCACCCAATCACAGAGCAAGGCCATGGCGAGAGGAAAGTTTATACTTCTTGCCTCGTATTGATCCCCAACTGCTCTTCTGCTTTCAGCTTTATTGCGTTGTATTGATGCGGTCTCGAATGACTTTCACACACAGTGAATGTGGATAATCATACTTTGATGTTCACAAAAACAGAACCATCTCATCACACGATAGACATTTAGCACTGATAAACAATTATATGACTGATATTTCTACTTTAGGAGTCCTAACAGACGCCTCATTCTGTGACTCACTCTGCTACTCTACTCATCTTCCTCCTCTTGGGCAGTATTGCACTGCTGAGGTCAGATTAATCAACCAAAGCTGACCTCTGACAGCAGAGAGAAAGCTAGGAAGGGAGGTATTTATGGAGCAGAGGCTATTATTAGCAGGAAAGGTCCATCTGCAGAATTGATTTATGTGGCTGTGTGTGTGTGTGTGTGTGTGTGTGTGTGTGTGTGTGTGTGTGTGTGTGTGTGTGTGTGTGTGTGTGTGTGTGTGTTGCAAACAATGTTGACTACTTCTTATAATCATGAAAATGAGCAATTGCAAAGTGCTGGAATGTTTGTCGTATGCTGGGAGAGAAGTACAGTATGCTCTGGAAGAGAAATAAAAGTTCTGGCAGATTATTTTATTAGATTTTTGGTTTTAGGCTCAGAGAAAAAAACTCTGTTCTCATTGGTCACAGTATTGGGTTACACACAACAGTCAGCTTGCCAGAGATTGAACTACAAGAATTACAGCTGCAGGATCTCATTGATCTCAGGTTATTTAAATTGAAAGTTTTCACCTTTGTGAACTATCTCACAGTCCTTTTGCTCATTTAACGTCTAAACCATTATACCGTTCGTAACTTAAACCTGGCGTTCTTTCGTTCAGGAAATTGTGCATTAATCTATGACTGGAGCTTTATTCGGTCTTTGGAATGATAGAAAGGAGATTTAAATAAGTGCCGCTATCAATCTAAAATGATTTAAAACAATTGCACGCTGTCTTTTCTTCATGACTGAAGGCATGCGCCTGCGTGACTGACAGAGCTAAACGGCCGTGATATATGCGTAGGGGATCATGGATGTGTATATGTTACTGCGGCTGTCTGCTTTAGCTCGCATTTCATGTTAAACAAAAACACAATGTGGATATGGTAAAGGAAAGAAAGCTCGCGGCTCGCTTTATTATTTTTATATGCAGAAAGAGCCGCTGTAAGACTGCACAGTTTAGAGGCAATTACACACTCCTGGCAAGTATTAAAATCATGGCATGAAATTGAACGGGAACCTTACTTTCTGCAAAAAAATAAATAAATAAATAAAATGTGCTTAATATCCCTTGGGGTGTATATAGGTGGTTGTTTATCTGCATTAGCCTTATGCTTGGTTGGCCAATGCGCTGGTTTGTCTGCTGCCAGAATGCCAAGATGAGGAAATCAGATCTCTCTCTGCCACCGATTCACGTGTGGCTCTGCAAGTGCATACGCCGCATGTCGAAGGATTAGCGTAAATTAAACGGGTACACGTGACTAGAAGGATTGCGTTTTAGGTTGTCATGATTTCTTATCACTATGCAACAACTTTACCGTCACTGTCGCCTGAGAGTGGACAGCGTCATTTCCTAGGCACTTTCCAGTTGCTGATTAGCATCTCCGCTGCAAACTTACATGCACACACTTTTTTATTAGGGAAAGATTTTTAGATCCCGTCATATCAGCGCTTCATTCGAGCTGGCTAATGACAGCGAGGCCAGGAGAGGATAAACAGCATGAGGTCATCCTAGTTGTAAACATCCATCTGCAACCAGCTGTCTGTCTGTGTTTGATCTAGCCCACCATTAACTACGTACACCCCTCCCTTCCCCTGGAGTAATCATTTGAAGTAATCATAATCCTCAAAAGTTGAAACACTAAAATCTGCGTTGTCACCTAAATGTCTCCAGCTCTTATTACTTACAGCATGTGTTACAGTTGAAGCTATATCATCTATAACAGAGCAGCAATTAGTTTTCTGTTTAATGATATACCCCCATACCCCCTGTTAAGATTTGGTTAGATAAAAATGTAATGATGTATGGGAAGAAATTGTTTGATCATTGCAGAAACAGGAAGTGGTGATGGAAAGATTATATGAAAGTGCAATAAAGCAAACAGTACGCATCACAACATTTATATAAGTGGATAGGAGGAGGTTAAAACTGGAACTATCCACATTGAATTTGGCGGTTTCACATCCCGTAACTCAAACACGATTGGAGGTCACTGCCAGGAATCTGCCAAAGCTTACAACCCTCTATTCAAGTGCATCACAGTAATGATGCAACTGCATGCAAGGAGTGTTTATGAACTATTTTACATTGCTGCAAAAAACTATGTTATTTAAAAAGTCAGTTACTCCAACTCCAAAAAAAATATTGTTTTCAGCGGTTTGTGCCATGCAAATATTTTAACTGTGAAAATGAAATTCATAACTAATCAGATCTAATCTGTTTGGCCTGAGGGGAAACAGCGGGATGGATTCTTCCTGCAAAACTAATATAACTATTTTATCCATTTGTCTGAAATGTCTCTATGTGACCCAAAACTAGTTCCAGTATAACATCTTTATACACCTGCACCTTTTTAATATTAGTGCATTACTTTGCTTATAGATACTCCAGACTTTGTGTGCCTACTTTACTGAACAGCACCAGTTATTCCAAGTTTGGAATACTTTGTTTGAGGAAAGGTTTTTTTTCACTGTTGAATGTCCTCTCTCAGCTGAATGGGCCTTTCTACATTTATTTTGGACTCCTTATAAGATAACTGCAGTTTAGGAGATATCCATCCATCTATCCATCGAGGGCTGGAGCCTGTCTGAGCTGTCATACAGCAGGAGGTGGCGTACACTCAGAAGAGGTCACCAGTCCATCACAGGGCTACTCAAAAACCATCAATAATAAAATCTTCATATTCAAACCACATACAATGCATAGATTAGAAATTCCACATGTCTAAAATACTGACCCAAAATAACTTCTTAAAAGGCAGCCAGTTATGCCTTTCCTTATTTTTGTGTCCTACATGTACTGCTACAATGGTGAGTGCTCATACTAAACATGGACTAATGTTTCAGTTAGTGTGCTTTGCCTCATCTCGGGGTACAGAGTTATATCTAAGCACAGTTGACGTCAGATTTAAACTTTCAGTTTGCAAGAGGCAGCCAGTCAGAAGAAAGGTGGCTTAAAGGCCAGAGGAAACTACCTAAAATGTCTTATTTCAATAACATCCAGCCCGTCATGTCAATCAGATGACGTGATGGGCCACACCAAGCACATTTATTTAAACAGAAATAATGATTATAGCGCACTATTATTGTGCTTTATTAATTGCTGCATGTTAGGTGTGTTTATGCAAAGCTACTCCTGTTCAGTACAGGTTTTTTATTTATATTATTTTTTATTTTTGCTTGAACACAAAATTCTGTGAGGTTTGAATCTGTTTCACGTTACATCTACAGTACAAGTAAATAATAAACAGCATTTAAATCATCAGTTATTCAGCAGTATTTACTAAATGCAAGTGTTCTAAGTTTGAATAATGTTGGGTCTAAATCAGACCCCGCTGATTCCAGAACTTATTCCCATGAAAGAAAGACAAGGCAACAGCGATCGATCTTTTTACTTGCAAGGGGGCCCTTGTCCGTACCTCAGTACATCACAAAATGACCTCTCCGACTGGCCCCTCTTGCTCCCTTTTATTGACAACGTTCACACAATAAACAATAGTTTACAACACGTACCTTCCCCACGTAACGCCCCTTGGTTACAAAGACAAGGCACTGTGTGTGTGTTATGTGAGAATGTGTGTGTGTGTGTGGTGTGTGTGGCATGCTGCTGATCAAAGGGTCATATAACATAAAAGCACAGGAACATCCTTGGTCGTAAAGAGGGCAATCTCCCCTCACCCTAGATAACACAATGAAGCCATACAAAGGGGAGGAAGTTTACCACATCAAACAGACCTTCACAGAGGGTGTTCCTGTGGTCAGAAACACTACTGCCCCCCTCCCAGAATCCTAAGGATCTGGGGAGGGGAGGACAGAAGGGATTCTTTAAACCTATGTACAAATGGCAAACATAAAATGACAATATTTAATAATTCACCCTGACAGATCTTTTGTTAACAAATAGACTTAATCAAAAGATATTACATGCACTAGTAATACTGCGATCCATCCTCTAGAGAAAGTCTGGGGTTATTTAGTCCATCTGCTTCACAGAGCATTGGTCAGTCCTCATTGAGCCACACCCCTATGCACAGATGGGTGGGTCAGTTGCTTGGCTTTGTCTCTATAAAGCGGGACTTGCAGGCTCCTGTAGTAAACACTTCTCTAACGGTGCGGTAAAAACGAAGAGGAACCCAGAACTAAGTGCTGGTTCACTGAAACCCAACTCTCCAACACTCGGCAGTAGACACCTGTCAGAATCTGAAATGGCTACATTTGTGTCGGTGAGTTTTCCATCTCATCAGCATTCAGGACTGTCAACAGTTTGGCTCAGACTTGCTGACCTCTGCAGCGGTGGTCTGTTCAAACCAGTTCGAATGTTGTGGCAACTCTGGATAGCTTCTGTCACTACTGGGATTTTTTTATGCTTAGGTTTTGAAGGGAACTTGAGTTTTTTTTGAACACTGCATTTGCTACTTTGAATAAAGTTTTACTTTAGAGGGGGGAAAAAAGTGTAAATGGCTCTTCTGTTCAAGATTTTTAATTTTCCTGTGCTGGAGTTAGTTGAAGTTATTTGACATTTGTTAAAACAGCAGAAAAAAAATGGCATATCTTATAATTATAGCAGGGTCATGATGCTGGGATGATTTTCTATATTGTTACCATCGCTCAGTCCATTCTGTGGTGTCTTATAATGGGCTGCAATTGATAAGAAGTCCTGCCTAATACTGAAGAGTATATATAAAGTAATTGTGGCTTACAATAGCAGTCAGTTGTTTTGTTTTTTATCTGTTTGTCCGAGTCACATTATGATTCCATAACTTATTTGATTAATCATTGATGGTTTATTAACAGCCTGTGTGCACACCATGACACACAGTCATAGGCCAAGAGTTAGTATGCATGTTGTCTTAAATTGCAAGGATCTCCTGACCTGTAGTTCTACCTTGCAACTTTCCTGCTACTTGTTGTGCCTTACATGGAGTTTATATTTTATTTGAATGCAGTGTATCTTATTTTGAATTACATAGAACAGTAGGCTCAGCTCAAGCATCAGAGAAGTTGTAGGGGAAAAAATCTTATAGAGTTAAACTAGAAAGAACTAGCCAACAGCTCTGATAGCATCTGTGAATCATGCACAGCTACACCTTTAAATCACAGAATAAGAATATGAAGCTGAATGTGAGCATGGTACATCTAATTTATTGATTAGTACAGTTTTGTTTTTCTTGAGCACAAAGTTCTGCGAGTCTTTGATCTGTTACCCGTTACCCGTGCAGTGTACCCTGAATAGGCAAAATTGCATGGCAACAGCCCCACCTTGCCGTCTCATAGGCTAAACACATTGTTTTCCCATCCTGCTTCAAGCAGTCCAACTATTTTCATATCTGCAATGTTCATAGGTAAAATTATCTTTGGCAGAGCCAGTGGGAAGAGCCTCAGCTGTTAAGTGAATCTCCTGTCATGAGTAAGCTTCCTCTACCTCATTGTAAACTTTTCCTCAGCTGTGAGATGTCAGTACGTGTCCCTGACATCTGTGAGGCTTGCGGGTTGGCCGGCGTCACCTGTGGCATGTGCACCATTTTTATTACAGCTAGTCAGGCCCAAGTCCACACCAAACTGTTGTGCGTCCCAGAGAAAGCAATTAACTGTGGAAATAGTGAGTTTTGATGAAAAATAATAACTAGAATGACAAAAAGCTTCACCTTCCTCTCTAGGATTTACATAATTTGTTGAAATTATACAAAGAAGTTTCAACGGATTTCCTTCCAAGTACTCCTCTGGGGATGCATGTATGCCTTCACCTCAAAACCTCATTGTGTATGAGCGCAGTGTAGACGCAGAGCATGCATTATTAATGGATATGTTCCTTTCCTTCTCCTTATCCCAGATGGCCACCTGCCATGCCTGCAATAAGACATCCAGGTACAAGGGGGTGAACAGGGATTTTATAGCTACCTTCGCTAAGACCCACAACACACCAGGGAGTGCTGGCAAGCACAAAACCCCACAGTCAACCAGCAGATCCAGCATGAATGCCCCCAAGACTCCTGGCAAGGACAGGGCGCCTGCTCATACACCTAGGTAAGTTTATTTTGGTTTGCTGTTATTAATATGCGTAGAGCCAAAAGTTTAGTTACAGCCTTGCTTGATTAAACTTAGTTGGTTCTGCAGACATATGAGACAGTGATGTGTCAGGCATGTTGGGATTTGAGTGATTGAGTTTCTATTAAGTCAGCATTAAGGGAAAAAGATGTGCGGGCAGCACGTGTTGGTTCCACGTTTTTCGGATCGTGTCGCTGGTGATAGCTTGCTTTTAACATTTCCTGCTAACCAACAAAATCTTAAGTTACTGTAACTCTTAACTGAACTCTTCCTTCTCTCTAGACTCTCCTCCTCCTCCTCCACCTCCACCTCCACTACTACCACTTCAGGCTCAGGCTCAGCTTCCTCCAAGCCTTCTAAAATTAGAAACTGGGTTGTCCGACGTCTAAGCAAGATTCTCCAGCGAGAGGACAACCAGGGCACCAAGAAGGGGGGCTTGAAAGATTTTCTCTCCTCACTTTGAGCATCTTAAGATTATATGTGCTTTATCTTTGTGAATACTCTTAAAAAACAAAGAAATGGGAGGAGGCCCGTGTTGTAATCTGTGTACTCCAGAGCATCCGAACTTGAGAAACTAGTTGAGTTTCCAAGCCAGTGAAAAGGCACACAGTTTGTCCAACAGTTGCTGGGCGGATTGGAGCGGCGCTCCTGGAATCCTGAATTGTAACCGGAGGTCGCTATTTCAGCTGTCAGTCAGTTTCTGCATCTTCTGCACAGTCAGAAAGACGGGCAGACTTCTTTTCATCTAATTTAACACATCCCCCGTTTGTAAAATCCCGAACTGTGGATGTTGAAGGATTATAAAGTATTTATTTATCAAATTGCCGAAGCATCACAGGAAATCCAGCTTTTCTCTGTGGTGGCATTTGTGGCATGACGAGCTGGTTTACATATATATTTTCTCCATTTTCTAATGTTACAAAAATAGATTTATATAGAAAATATATATCTTGAACTACTATTCATGCTATTTGATGTTCAAACTTTTGTATTTGATATATTTACTTATTTCAGCTTTCAGTTCTCTCCAGTGGGAACATTTTCTATGTTTTTGTTGTTTGTTTATTACAAAGTTGAAATATAGAAGTGATAAATGTAAATATCTCATTGTTACATATTTGTAAATGCATACAAATCAACCAATGAAAATATTTGATTATCATTCAGAATGGGACTCACCAGTCGCTGTTTACAATGAAAAGGCACATCTGCCAAACATCTGTAGACTTACAATTAGTGGCATCTAAACTTTTTCTTTTGATACTTTCTTTGGCTACATGCTTTTGCACCATTGCTCTATTAAATATGACTTGTGTGTTTTTTGTAATGTGTGATTACTTACGGTTGTAGATTAGCTGTTCAGTGAACACATATTTGTTTAAATCCTGAAATACCTCACATTTATATTTCACTGTGAAATACCTGAAATAAAACTGTGACTTTCAGTCTGTAAAAGTCGGCTCTTTACTTTGTTGCTCTGTTTACTGCTGCTTTTATGTACTGTCTGCTGATAAATGCACATATTATATGACTATATATTTGGTATTCAGTATGCATTATCAGTTCTTGCCTACAATCTAGAAACTGAGCCATGTTTAAGACACTAAGATATGGCTGCAAGAAAAGTGTGATCAATAACTTTAGAAAAATTAGCTTAAAAAAAAAGAAATAAATACAATCATCAGCCACTTTATTAGGTACACCTTGCTAGTACCAGGTTGGATACTCTTTGGATATTTTTCTCCTTTTCAGGTTATTGTCAGTAAACTCTGTGGGAAAATACGAGTGGATCGGAAGCTTCTGAAATACGTCAGCATGTCCTCTTCAACATGTCTATATGCCTAAATGCAGTTTTAAAAGAATGCATTTATAGAGATCTTTAATGCCCTCATGGGGGGAAAAGGCTTTGCAGACACTAGTCCAACGTAATATATATATTTAAAACTTATATCCAGATGAACTCCGATGTCACCATGACTCAAATTATTCAAAATTTATTTAATAATGCAATAAGCAGATTGGAGCCATCTGAATCTATTACTAATTCTAGGAAAGCCAAACCTTTACCTTCAAATGGAAGCATTTGAAACGCAACATGCATGAAAAGTTGCTAAAGGCGCACGCTGATGGTTTGTTCCGTTGATGTTAAAGGTCACTTAAACGAGGCACAGATGATCTAAAACATACAGTGACATTTTGTTTCCAGTATCCTGTTATTAAGATTAAAACTGCCAAACTAGAAAATCATAGAAAATGGGTTGGGAAACGGATTCAATAAGGGAAGAATAAACATTTTTATCAGTGTTTACGGCTGAGAGAAACTGTAATTTGTGTTTAAAAATGAAAAAGGGAGAGAAAGACAATCCAGGCGCACTTCCTGTGTTACCGCCGGTGTCCTGCAGGTGGCGCCGGACTTTAACAATCGAATCGGACTGCACAGGAAGTGCAGAAGCGCTGGAGCGGTGTTTGCTAGTTAGCTGCATGTTAGCACGATTCATCTTCACGGAATTAATAACGTAAAAGCTCCTCGTGCACTTTTAATAACAACGGTATTTTTTTGTCGGGTGATCATTTTGTTCAGAGCAAGATGTCGGACAGAAAGCGAGCAAGAGAGAAGGAGGACAGACGACACCACAAGAGGGAGAAGATACCAAAAGATGATTTGGAGAAACTGAAGAAGCACACGAAAAAAGTCAGCCAAGAAGTCCAGAAACTGAAACACATCGAGACATTGTGAGTAACTCCACTCTGGCTTTTCCTCTTTAATCCCGCAAACTTGTGCATGAATTATAAATGCGTCTTAATTGACACTCATTTTCAAGTTGATCAAGCTTATCCACAATAAGCGAGGGGCAGCAACTTCATGTTGTTATTTTTTGTTTTAATGTTTTTGGCAGCATACTAACCATTTTTAATCTCTCTCTCATGCAGCTATGAGAAACCTCCACCGGGATTTATTAAGGTAACGTGTTCACAGTATTAGACAGCTAAGAGTAAGAAATAAATTGCATGTGGCTTTTTTCAGGTAAAGACAAATCGTGAGAATTGGTGACAGTGATCGGTTTGTGTTGCAGGAGCATGAAGAAAAACCAGAGGACTGTATCCCTGCAGAACCAGGAAATGAAGAAGCCAGGAGCTTCCTGGCCCACGCTCCCACCAAAGGGCTGTGGATGCCTTTAGGGAGGGAGGTGAAGGTGATGCAGTGTGAGTATAGTGTGCCCGAGTTTGCACTGACGGGAATAAACATGCTGTTTACAGTTCTGCTGATGCAAATGCAGTCTTTAACTGAGTTTTTCACATCCCTCGGGAATCTTTTCACAGCTACAGGAGTTAGGTGTTGATATCAGAGGTGACACTCATTGCTAATTAGGCAAACAGAAGGAAATCTATCCCAGGAGGCAGCCTCTTGCCTTTAGAACAGGGGGCATAAGACACATGACAGTAGTGATTACTCAGCTGCTCACTTCAGCGTGCTTATTTTAAAATTTTATGCTTGTCTTCAGTGCTGACTCTAACATATTTTCATTATTAATCTCCTAGAGCTGTGCAGTTTTTTTTTTGGCCTGGCAAGTTTCAGTCCTTTAGTTTTTGTTTTTAATTTACAGTGCATACACTACAGGGTGTCTGCAAGTCCTATAAATGTATGAAATGTGGTTTGCTGAGAACCTAAATGATTTCAAGTACAGCCATTCCACCCCTTATTAATTTTTTTTATCTGTAACAGAAATTGTAATCTTATTGATAGTATTTATTTCTCATGCTTCTTTACTTAAAATGAATTATTTGAAAAATTAAAAATCTGTTAAACAGGCTCACATGGATGCTGGGAAATGTTTTGAGTACGGTTTATTAGTGAGGTACCAGCAGCACTTATAGGTCTGGAACTGTAGGTGGGAGTAAATCTCCACTGTGAGTAGGCAGCAGTTATGATAGGTGATAAATGTTAACTGCGAGATCTTGACATTTATCACTGTGTCTTTTGTTTTTATGACAAGAGTGATGGCCCGAAGACTAATAATTGGTGTTGCAGAGATTATCTTCTGTCTGTTTTTCCCAAAACAATGAATGTCATTATGTTCAGTGTCCATTCATTCTTTCGTCCAACACATTTTCATGCTGCAAACAGCAAGAGCTCAGACACAAACATGCACACGCAAACAAAAAAGTGGTGTTTGTGTCTTTTTTTTTTTTCTTTTAATCCTTTGTGAAAAACGTGTACATTTGTCGTCCTGCTTAAAGGAACCGCGAGAAATTACTTCTTTTACGGGGTGAACAGAATTCATGCAGACTCGCATTAAAAACACTCAAGTCGTTCACAGATGCTACACTGCCATTTGAGCAGTTAATCGGTGTGAAGCTTGGATATAAATTGTTGATTTGTTTTCAGGGCAGAAAAAGTGATAATGAATTTGAGATGATCTGTCACTGATAATCAGGCGCCTCATCATGAGCAGCGTGTTTTTTTTTTTCGTGTGCGACTCTTGAGTTGCTGTTGCGTGGGGTTGTTGTGTCCCTTGCCGACTGCTGTTCAACAAAATCCAATTTAATAAAATAATATTTCTTTCAAGATTTTTTTTACAGTTTGTGTCTTTTTTTGAGTTGTCCTTGATTTGCTTTATTAGCTAGCAAGTATTGAACTTAAACTTGAAAGATGACGAGTGGTCTAGACTGAGCTTGCATACATATCCACCAGTCAATTTATTAGGTACGCTTTGCTAATACCAGCTTGGAACCCCTTTTGACTTCAGAACTGTTTTAATTCATCATGCCGTAGATCTGTCTACATGTACACGGGGATTTTTGCATACGTAGGTTTTTCAGTATGTTTTGGTCAGTTTTAGATGTTCGATCAGTTTTAGATGCCTAAACTGAGCTTTTGAAAAGCTCCTTTCAGGGCGAGGCTTTACAGTAACTCTGCGGTTACATGTGGACAACAAAAATGGGGATTTTTGTCTTGCAACATCAAAGTGTGCGACTTAATCTCCCTTTTTGACGTCAGACTGTGGCCATGCTATTGTTTGTAAGGTTTTTTGATTGGCCAGTATTTCTGTACAGTTGGGGTTATAACATCACATGTTCCCTTGGTAAGCACTTGACACCACTTTAAGTTGTTTTTGGTGTTTTCATGTGGACCGAAATGTTTTTCAGAATGAACGCGGAAAAATCCTTGTTAGTATACATGAACGTAGCCATAGATTCAACAAGGCGCTGGAAACATTCCTCAAAGAACCATGTTGACGTGATAATGTCACACAGTTGCAGCTGATCATCCTCCATGTAAATTTCACGACATCCCAAAGGTAGAGTGACTTGATTGTCATGTTTGAGATTATTGTCATGGGCACTGTAATTATGAAGGGATGGACAACAATAATCGGCTTGGCTGTGGCATTTAAATGATGCTCAGTTGGTACTAAGAGGCACAGAATGTGCATAAGAAGACATTAAACACATCATTACACCAACAACAACTTAAACTGTTGAAACAGTGCAGGGTGGATTCCTGCTTTTGTGTTGTTTGCACTAAATTCTGAACCCGACCAAGTGTTGCAGCAGAAAGACTCCTCAGACCAGGAAACATTTTTCCAATCTTCTGTTCATTTTTCACCAGCGTGTGTAAACTTTACCTTGGTTGTAACAAGTGCTTGTTGAGTTTGTGTTGTTTTCTTATCAGCTTCAAGCAGTCTGTCCATTCTCCTCTGACATTAACAAAGCATTTTAACAAGGACAACTTAACTTCTTTTTCAGACCCAACACTGGTTGTCTGGGGAAAAACCCAGTAGATCAGCAATTTCTGAAATACTCAGACAAGCCCATCTGGCACCAACAATCATGCCACGTTCAAACACATTAAGAACTTCAGCTGCTTGTCTTGATCATTTCTGCATGTCTGAATGCACATGATGGCTGCCACGTGATTGGTGACCAGTTGGTGCATCTGCGTAGTCATTTATGGCAACTCACGCTAACCATGACACTGAGCATATTCTATCGAACTACTGTTGAAAGCACCATGAGTTCGGGTTATTTTGGCAAACTAAAGTTTGCCAGTTTTACGTGGGACATCTGTTTAATAGCAAATCTGCTGCCATGTACATGAAATGTCTGATTCGTTAGAGAAACAATGATTTTTGTTTCCTTTTGTAAAGGCTGGAGGTGCAAGCGCTACGGCCACAGGACAGGTGATCGGGAGTGTCCTTTCTTCATCACAGGCAACCAGAAACTGGAGCACTTCAGAGTGGTGAGTTTGTTTACTGCTGTAGAATAGTTAGCCCACCTACGGTTCCTTGCAGTAGAAAAATGCGTGAATGCAGTAGAAAAAAGTTAGTAGTCGCGTTTATGTCGTGGCGCTATGACAGAGACAGTTTGTGTCTGAGACTAAAGTTAAGTAAGGTCACATTTAGTTTACACATGTGGGCAGCAGATCTCTGCACACAGCTCGTTCCAGTGTACTTTTAATGAAACAGTGCTCGCTGCAGGAACGCTCAGCCCCTGCAATGATTACCATAAATGCAACTGTGTCATATTTTCCTTCTATTGTCTCGATATTCCTAAAAGTGCTGACACAACACTGTTTGGAATGTATAGTTCCTGGATATAGTGTGAATTGTGGCACCTTACCTTCTTTTTGTGCGACATTGTGTTATATTTTATTAGGCACACGAAGACCCAATGTACGACCTGATTCGGGAAAACAAAAGGAATGAGAAGGAAACCAGGTATGTACAGTCATTTTCCTGCTGTGTGCATGTTAATTTCCCAGAGAAAGACTTATAATTTTCCACCGCTATTAAAGGACACACTCGAGACTCGTAATACTCAGATCATATACTTGAAAACTCAGTTTTCCACTGTGTCCTCTCGCTGGAGTGGGACAATCTCAGATGACCTGGAAAGTCTCTCGTGGTTGCTGGCTGCTTATGCCAGTTTCTAGCAAATACTGTTTGACACCAGGATGTTTGAATTTGAGGCTAGTTCAGGAAGAAGATTGTGCGCGCGCACACATGCTTGTATATTTTTGCATGCATATCAAAAAGGTTATTTAAAGGCCAGTGGCGCTTTGAAGTCTTACTTGCGTGTCTGTGCCACATTAATTTTGGCATCTTCTTTGAAAGGGGAGTGAAACAGTCCAACCTCTGCCAGCCTGCTTTCTAATTGCATGTAAGGTGCTGTCTATTAAATTGTGCTTGATGCGGTAGCCTTGTGTCACAATTGGGTAATTGATGAAGAAGTTAGGAAATGAGAGTTTTGGTTTTTTGTTAGAATTACTTTTTGGCTTATTTTTTGAGTGTATGACTTTTAATTTTATCATATATGTCGCCCAAATAGTTTTTTGGAGGGCCACATTTTTGCGTTGAATATGATGACGTTTTTCTCTCAGAGCACCGCTTCAGTTCAAGAAATAGGGGACAAAATCTGAAGCCGCCATCCTGTTCAGAAATTCACTCCAGAGTTTGGCTGAGCCTGACGTGAAGCAGTAACAGTCTTACTAAGCTAAAGAGGGGTGGTATTTTCAGAGTTACAGTCCATTTAGGACAAATTTCCCTGGAAAGAAGTGCCTTACCACGCTGCAGCAGAAGGATTCTACTGGAGCCGTGTAAGTTTTGTTGTCACCTTACTGCTCACGTGTTACAGCGTGACTCAGAAATGCAGTATGAGCACTAATATTTATGCCAGACATTGAATAGCGTACTCTGACACGTGCTTCCATAACAAAATCTAATCGTGCTGAAGCTTCTTTAGCACAAATGTCCTGCTTAGCTTCATGTTATTTATTAAATTTACTCTGGTGATAATTCACACATGCCATTTGTCTTTTTTTGCACTTGAATTGTCAGCTGCTGTACGCACAACTGATCGTAGCACAGCAGTGTCCTTCAGCCTTATTCTCGCAGTGTGTCTCAAGCTGATGCAATTGTTTTCTAAGAAATGGGCTTTTGCAAACATAGTATTGATGCCCAGTTGAAGCAATTTCTCAGTGGAAATCTGTGGACAACGTTTGCTAGCTCTTTCTTCCTCCAATAACATCGTCAGTACACACAAACTCTACTCTGTGTATTTGGTACAGCTGCAGCAAGAAATTGAGTCTGAGGACAAGACAAACCCCTGCACTTTATTAGGTACACCTGTCCATCCTGCTGTGTATCAGGCTGCTAGTGGAGATGTAATGGTGTGGGGGAATATTTTCTTTGGGTCCCTGAGTACCAGATGAGCGTCATTGAAATCCAGTTTGCCTGAGTATTGTTGGCATTTCCATCTCTTTATGACCACAGTGTACCCATCATCTAATGTTTTGTAACCCAAAGTCACAAAATATTAAAGATACACTGTTACAGTAGTAACAGTGTACAAATTCTGTTCCAAATTATAGCCAGGATGTGCAGGAAGTCTTTGGTGTTACTGGACAAGTAGCCCAAAATCACCTTTTAAAATCTTGCAGTTGAGCTTGTTTTAGAAGGACCTTACCTCCTGCACCAGCACCACCATCACCACCTGGATGGTTCAGGCTTTAGAAGACTGACTCTGTGACAGGAGTCTTTGGCCTTGTTCAGTATGATTGGGGAGAGGGGAGAGCTGCATGGTCTCGTTTTAAATCCTGTTTGTTGTTTTGTTTTTTTCCTAGCTTTCTGTGTAATGTAAGTTTTAGTGTGAGCACAATCAAGTAAAGGAATTATAACTAAAAAGCTGTTTTAGCACCTCAGTTTAAAGGTCATGTAGACCAAAACATGGCTGTTTAGGCTTCTCTTTCTGATGATTATTTTTTGAACGTTTTAGACTGTTAAGACAAAGACTTTGTGATTTTTCTGAAGATTATTCTAATTCTTCTCATCCACTCTGCTTTAGAGTCCTTTAGAGCTTGTGTATTTTTTCTAAGGGAGTCCTGCATCACTGAAGGGCCCTCCAATACACTTTATTTTTCTTTGAGTCCTGCCCTTCAGTCTGTGTTGTCTGATTGGCTGCCTAGCCCAGTTTAAGAAAGCAGCTAGAGACACCAGTAGTCTCAGTTCTGTGAGTCTGAGCCTTCATTTGTAATGCACTTGTCTTCTCAAGTGTGTTTCATGTAAAAGAGAATACATCGAAGCATGCAGGTGCTAAAGATATAATAATATGTAAGTCTTTTTGAATGTTTCCATAGTAGTCTGAGATTTGGTGTGTTCTTATTAACTAAACCCCAAATCATACGTGTGTACAGAATGTTTTCTTACAAAACTGAGCACTCCAACAAAAGTGAACATTTAAATTAAAATGAGTTTTACTTGTTTGGTAAAGATAAAGATATCTATGAGTGAATCAGACTTCCCAAAAAACTTAGAAGAAACCATTTAAAAATGCCTGAAAGTGCATGACCAAAACGAAATTGACGATGAAGTCATTATTGTCTCCTCCTTTTGGATTTAAGCAATAATGGACACCTTTTAAAAAAGATTAATTGAAAACTAAATATGTGCCCAAGTCATGTATTTTAAAATCCTTCACATACCTGCAGTTTTAATAGTTACTTGGACAGGGTTGCTAACATTACTAGAAATACGCAACCACAAGCGGGCACGTGGCTCACTCCGCCTTCTGGAAATGCTGGTACTGGGACAAAGACAGTGTGCTGCTCAGTGACATTTGAGATGCTTGCCAACCTGGGCATCAGTATGCCTCAGCTGTACTTTCCTCCCTGCACTTGACTTAAATACCACATCCTCCTCTCTCCTGCCTTCCCTCCTTGTCTGTAGGATCCAGCAGCTGCAGCAACTGCTCCAGGACACCACTTCCTCTTCCGCCTCCGACTCAGACAGCTCCTCCTCTTCTTCATCCTCCTCCTCTGATCACCATCGCAGAAAGAAGAGGAAAAAGAAGAAGGACAAAAAGAAGAAAGACAAAAAGAAGAGCAAGAGGAAGCGAAAGCACAAGTCCAAAACTAATGACTCCTCCGATTCAGACTGAGGGCATGCTGATACGCGAACTTGAGTATTACGTGTTTTGCACATAAAAAAGCAAAGAGACTGAAATGCAGCACAGCAAGACCTGCACCCTGAAGACGCCCCCATAAGCTTTTTCCCCTCAGGTTAAAAGCTGTTTATGCACCAAGCATGATGACTTCTCCCTCACATTTCTTTCCCCCCCAGGGCGACAACTCGCCTTTACGTCCTCTCTGTCGGCTCACACAGCACAGAGTCCGATGGAACAGCAGCTTAAGTATGAATGTGTGCCTTGGTACATATGTTTGTCAAAAAGGATTTGCTGCATGGGTGGTGACTCTTCAGCGAGTATGGAATGAGCCTTCTGGTTTAAGAGAATGTTCTTACATCGATTCTGGTAAGGTCATATTCAGAGATTGTATTTTTCTCTGGCATTGCATTCTTATTAAAAACTTTGATTGTAGAGTGCATTAAATGAAAATGGGTGGAAAAATGTAAACGTTGGGGTGCTGTTAGAATGTTTTTCCACACGAGCCAAAATGTTTGAATGCTTGTGACTGTACATAAACATTTGGAAAGATTTGAGGTTGGAATATGCTTATGTGCTTTGAGGAAGCCACAGAAATGTGGAAAGAATCTTTTGAGATCTCTGCATAGCCGTATACAGAGACATGCACTGCAGTACTAAAGTTTTCAAGTTTTTTTTAAGTATAACGATCAGGCTTTGCAATGCTCTAGATTGGGTTTCAAATGTGAGGCCCATGGGCCAGAATCGGCCTGGCAAGGACTCCCATCCGGCTCACTGGATGGCTTTGGAAAATGTAAAGGAGGGCTTAAATTGTATGTACTGTATTTTAATACATTTTACTGCATTTCCTACTGCTAAAATCCTTCCTGATGACCATTCATACGACACCAAAGTAATTATGTCAAAAATAAACAACTAAATGACAGAAAAGTTCCCATTTTTTTTCACCAATTCCAACAGAAATTCCCATGTTTTTTTTTTTACAATGACTCCACAGTAAGATGAATAAAACCATAACAGAAAACTTTCTGTGAATTTAAAAACTGATTATAAAACAATGAAGTATCAGAACTTTTTCTTTATTTTTTACAATTCCGAGTCCAAAGAATCGTGATGACAGATCTTTCATTTGAAATTGTACTTCCCTTTTCTTCTATTAAGATATCTGAGGGATTAAATCTGTAGTCCAACTTCTTTACACTGACAAAAAGGGGAGATTCCCTCTGTCCCTGCTCTGTGGACAGGGTTGTTGTTGTTGGTTTTTTTGTTTGTTTTTTGATGATTTCTGTGAGAGTTGATGTCTTTAATATGACCCTGTCGGAGACCACAGCTGTAGCTGAGCGCAGAAGCTCCACCCACCTACCGTTCAAACTACCTGAAAGACATCAAATCAAAAGTCTTAAACGGAGCAAGGAGGAGAGAGGAAAGGGCTCATTTCAGGCAGCGAATGAACTGAGAGTTTGCACCAAGTATGGTGTAAATGATGAATATTTTTAAACTTCAATGCAAAGCAAATCTGTTGGTGTCTATGCATAAAAATGTGCAACAGGAAATGAGCATAATAGGTTCTCTATAAACATTTCAGCTCTATAGTGACAAAGTCTGTGAGAAAGGGATCATTTCAAGGAATTCACAAAGTTGTTGTCATGTGTCATGGACGCTGTAGCCAGGCGTCACTCCTTCCCGAAACCGAATGAGTGTTTCCAGGTGGGCGATTCAGGGATGTGATTGTTCTGACACTGTCTGGCCTTCATGTGAGAAAATAGTTTTTGACTCTATAGCTCATGTTGCCTTTGACTTGATGTTTTTTTTTTTTTTTTAGAAACTTCACAGAGAGGCTGTCCATTTAAAAATTACACAGCACAGTAATGGGGTGACCTTTATAGCCAAGCAACATTTTTCTTTTCATCTTGTCCTGCTAGCGGTCTGACGATACTTAAAAACTGAATAGTTTTAGTACACACTGGACAGGAATCCCTGCTCTCTGTGCTTAGCTACCATCAAGAAGTCTTCAAATTGACTTCTCTAAGAGCAGATTTGCATGCAGACCAACAGTAGCTACTTAAAACAAGCATTACTCTTTAAGCTACAGTTGAGGAAGTCTGCTGCTTCTCTTCTTCTAAACTACACACATTCCCTCTTCCTAATGACCCTGACAGAGACAATTACAGTAGACCTACAGGGAACAAGCAGGCAAGATTTCCATTTAGATTTGAGGCTTTCTGAATAGCTCATACACAGGGGACTGTATGTGTTTGTGAGAAATTACAGCTCCATCAAAGAGTAACAGATAATGCAGCCATGAGAGCGTTTTAGTTGCTTATTGAGAGCATAGATCCAAGTTTTCTCTCGTCATACTTGACTCTTTTCTCACTTGCTTTCTGTGGCAAATTTCTTTTTTTCTAGACGCTTGGACCAATAAACGAGGATAAATCAGCTTCCCTGAAACATTTTGTTCCGTGTTGACTTCTCTCTCTCTCTCCCTGTCTCTCGCTCCGTCTTTGAGTAGCACAATGAATCTCCCAGATGAGGTGCAGTCACAGAAAGCAGCTCTGAGGGAGGTTATGCCACGTAGAGAGAATTTGGTCAGTGGAGAGGCTTTATTAAAGCGCTCCGTCTTTTTGGACAGGGTGCAGGTCAGACAGGCTGTCAGACCCGAATCTCTGTGCTGATTGTGTTTTAGCCTCAACATGCAGTCCAGATTGGGCGCATTGGAACAGTTGCATATGTTTCATTCTTCAAACTCGGCGTCTCTCTGCAACATTCACTTTCAGATCAAATAAAAAATACACTAAAGGGCCACGTTTCATCTTTAAGTTCACATCGGTTTGTTAGGATAGTGTTTTCACTCATGCCTACGCTCACTGGCCTCTTCATTGGGTACAACTGCTCGTTAGCGCAAATCAGCCAATCACATGGCAGCAACTCGGTGCATTTAGATGTGGTCGTGGCAGCCTGTTGAAGTTCAAACTGAGCATCAGAATGGGGAAGAAAGGTGATTTAAGTGACTTTGAATATAGCATGGTGCTTGGTGCCAGACAGGCTGGTCTGCTGGGGTTTTCCCACATAACCGTCTCTGGGGTTTACAGGGAACAGGCCAAAAAAAGGAAGTATCCAGTGAGCGGCAGTTCTCTGTTTGGAAATATCTTGTTGATGCCAGAGGGCACGGAGAAATGACCAGAGTGCTTTGAGCTGATAGGAGGGTAACAGTAGCTACAACCAAGTTATGCAGAAGAGCATCTCTGAACACACTATATGTGAAACCTTTAAAATGATGACCTACAACAGCAGAAGAACGCGCTGGGTGCCACTCATGTCAGCAAAGAGGAAACTGAAAATACAACTCACACGGGCTCCCCAAAAGTTGACAGTAGAAAACTGGCGAGACGTTGCCTGATCTGCGGAGTCTCGATTTCTGCTGCGAAAAACAGGGTCAGAATTTGTTAAACAACACGAAACCATAGATCCATCCTGCCTTGTATCAGCGGTTCAGGCAGGTAGTGGTGGTATAATGGTTCTAGGGATCATTTTGTGGCTCATTTTGAGCCCTTTAGTACCAACTGAGCATCATCTGAGCACCACAGCCTGCCTGGATATTGCTGCCGGCCATCTCTATCCCTTCATAACCCCAGTGTACAAATCCCTTGATGGCTGCTTCCAGCAGGATAACGCTTCTTGTCACAAAACTCAAATCATCTCAAACTGGTTTCTTGAACATGACAATAAATGTACTCTACCTTTGGGATGTATAACGGGCAATTGACCAAATGGATGTGCAGCTGACAAATCTGCAGCTGTGTGATGCTGTCATCCATCGGCACCTTGTTGAAGTTATGCTAGGAAGAATTAAAGCACTCCTAAAGGGAAAAGGGAGTTCAACGTGGTAAGAGTATAAGACTTTAGGTTAGCTGTGTGTGGATTCAACTTGTAATTTGAAGTTAATAATGTATTTCCAGACATTAAAGGTTGTTATTTCCCCCAAAATAGGCAGCTGGGTTAATTTAAAAACAACAAGGGGCAGGGATAGCTCAGTAGGTAGAGTGGTGGCCCCATGATTGGAAGGTCGGGGGTTTGAATCCGCTGAACGGCCACCCTGAGGTACCCCTGAGGAAGGGACCGTCCCTACACACTGGATGTCCAATGGCTGCCCACTGCTTCACTGAGTGAATGGGTTAAATACAGAGAGGAATTTCCCCACGGGGATCAATAAAGTATACATTATTATTATTATTATTAAAAAGCAGGTGAACACATGAAAATAATAAAATGTTATACAGCGGAATACAAGTTATCTGGATGAGTGGATTTGTGTGTTTAAGAAAACCCTGTTTTATGTCTGCAATATGTCATGAGTCCTTGTCAACGATCAAGCAAAGACCTTGAAGCCTCGGAGGACTCACAATTACAAAAAAAAGCCCTGCATCACTTTGAATCCAATTTCGGTGGGATGCTGAAAGAAAACATGAATCTGTCAAAAAAAAATAATTCATGTATAGAGCGAACTGAAGAGAACAAGGAACGACTCACTAGCCGAAACACCCATTCATCATCAGACTCGGTGGTACTTCTGTTTGAGCATGTATGGCTCGCCAAAGGAACTGGCACGCTGCCATCTATTGTTATTGTTGGTCTATTGCTGGATGTAACAGGGTGGTTTATATGAGCATTCTGTGTGCTCTAATTAAGCAAAATGCACTGAAACCCAGTGGACAACGCTTCATTATTAAACAATGATCCTAAATCCTGGCCCGTTTAATCACTTGATCTCAGCTTGAACGAAGACAAGTCTAAAGGTAAGAGCATCGTGTTTAGGCAGGTAAAATCTGATTTTGACGGTCTCTGCTGAACACCAGTCTTCTGTTAACGATCAAATCAAATCTGAAGCAAAGATATGCAGCTCTTCAGATACTTACGGTCTGGATTTGCTTTCCAAAATATGAGAGGAATTAAAGACAATTAAACCTTTATAAGCAGATCTGCTGCACTTAACTCATGAATAATAACCATGTTTGCCAAAAGGGAAAATTAAGCAGCACCAAGGCTTCCCTCTGTTTTGATAGTGTTATCTGATATGACATTAAAGTTTCACACCAGACGTGCAGATGAATAGAAGGTTGTCCCGCTGTTTGTGAAACAGGATGTGTCCAAATCAGAGCGAGTTACACAAGTGACAACTGACATCTATAAAAAGAAATCAGTCCAGTGCTTACCTTCTGAGTGCAACGCCAGAAATGAGAGTGACACTGCAGTTTTACCGGCTTGCACTGTGAGTTTCCACTTGATTGAACGCATCATGTAATGCTTTTTTAGAAGTGTGGGCTGTCTTAAAGCTATATAGCAAAATAGAAAAAGAAGATGAAAATATGACCTCATCTCTGAGCCCTTCGATTTGCTCTTGAGCCCTCTCGAGTTAGAGTCGTGGATCCAAAGGTCACAGTGACCGAATGACGCAAATAACACAGAGGGATAAAAGAATGCTTTTGTTTGCTTCCCCAAAAGAAAAGCAGCAGTAAGTGCTGTTTAGAATATATTACATACCACATTACATATCACGCAGCATTCATAGGTCAAACAAAGATTTATTATCTGAGTCAAATCTGTATGCTTGCACAGAAAAACAAAATGTGTTGATGCATCTTGAAAAACCCATAAAAATATCAGTTTTCTTCGTCTTACATTTTTGGGTCAGGTGTTCCTGTCCTCGCAGCCTATTTATGGAGTCAGATTGGGTGTGAAGTCGAGGACGAGGGCTGCCATTTAAACGGGCTGAGCTTTGCATCCTGTTTTTGCAGAGAGAAAAATAAACAGAATGAGGGACTAAGAGATTTCTGCTGGGTGTGTCGCTCCAGATTGTTTGCCAGGACGAACAGGGCTCCTGTATTAATCCTCCTGCTGCTGCTCCCGCTGAGTGGAGACGAGGACAAGCTGCAGAGCTGCCTGCCACAAACACTCTTTTTCTCTTTCAGCCACAAATGCCACTCATTCTGGTACCAAGCACAGCAGGTAATTAACGGTCAAAATTAAAGGGACGCCGTGGCTCGGAGATGCTGCAGTCTTTACAGAGTGCCTGCAACATTATGCTCCCAGACATAAAGTAACACTAGAAGGTCATAATCCCACCCTCCAAACAGGAGGACATTCAATAACCATGAATTATTGAAAGCACTGTTCCCGTTTGCCTTTCCTTTCCCGAGAGACTGAAGGCCGATCTGCTTTTGTTTCATCAGTTACTGTGAAACAAAAAGACGTCTCCTTCAGATTTGAGTTGTTTGTCAGGTATAATCTGTTCAGTCGTTGCTGTAGCAGGCCCACCATTTGACATGTTGGTGTAGGCTCACTTGGGGAGGCAGAAGTCCTTTCTAATATTTCATTTTTTATTCTCAGCCGAAATATAAGCGCGTATTTATTTTCAGCCTTGTAAATTCTCTGTGCAAAGTCATTAATGATGAACTGCAAAGTACATTTAGTCCTCTTGAGGAGACAGTCCCATCTTTATCAAAAATGATGTGTTTTTTTAAGGATCGTAGTTACCGAAAGACATCAGGGAAAATCAGCGAGAGCATGAAGTAACATTTAAGTATATGATGTAACACAGACTATTGTCTTCTGCTCTTTTCTTCTCTAATCAGTGTTTTCTTCCAGCCTGTTTTTTTCACTCTTTTTAATAACTGCCAGATAGCCTACACATGATTTTACACGTGAGCCATATTGGGTTTTAATGTTATTTTTGATTGCCCTGCTTGTAGGAATATAAACAAACAGTAACAAACATAAATTAGAGAAGAAGAAAATACATAAAATACACACCATTTGTTGTCATTTTCTCGGAAAGTGTGCTTTACTGTGCAAGAATGTTATAACCGATGAACAAAAATCAAACTGGGATGGTCATCTTCTTGCTTATCTGGCAATTATTCTAATCCAACACTGATATCAAATGCTTTTGGGATGATAAATTGATCTTTACAGCACATATATTGAAAGACACATAAGAAAAGATGCTTCCTGTTTCCTCAGCTTCCACATTTCTGTGATATTCCTGTTAGGTGATTTTGCTCTTGCATCCTTATCCAACACACTACACCCCCATACACACCACTGTCACCACACAGTCCCTCACTACATGTTTAGGTAAATAAATTGACAGGGGGGGAGGATTACTTTTACAGAGTGAAGGTTTCCACTCAGAAATACTCTGTAAAACAAGAATAAAGTTTTCATTTCCCTTTCTGTATGTTGGCACTGGACTTAAAACTGTTATTTACCAAACCGAGCTGAGCTTTGGGGCTAAAATAGTGAAATGACGATTTTCCATCCTGTAAAAAAAATTAACAATTACTAAAAAGTCCCCTTCCTCCTGTTAACTAGTGACTGCTTGAGTTCTGCTGCTGTCATGCATTCGTGCATCCTCTGTTTGGCAACACAAGCCAGCCAGCAGACGGCAGAAGAAAAGAGGAAGTGGAAACATCAGCACTATCTCTACGGCAGAGGAGGGAGAGAGAGGGAGAGGGAGAGGAAACACCAGTGAGTGACACGCTCTCACACACACGGACACACACACACACTCTCTCTCTCTCACTCACAACACAACAACTCCGGACATCGGCACCTTTTAGTGGAAGAAGCGTCCTCGCGTCGTCAGGTTGGTGAAAGCCTCGTTTCCCTCTTCCTGCAGAAATGTTGTTGTTGCTGAAATTCCGTCTCACTTCCTTCGCGTTGTGGCGCTAAATGTTCCTGGGGGGTGGCTCGCAGTGTTTTTGTGTGTTCGCTGCGCTCTCGCCACGGCGTGCCCGAGTGTCTGTGCGTTACACCGGAGCGAGGCAGCGAGTGTGCCTGCGCTCACGGCTCTCTCCTCCTGCCTGTCGCTACTTTGTTTTCGGTGGCCTCACAGCGGCTCCGGGCGCTGTTATTTTATTGACATGCTCTTTCTGATTTTCTTTTTTCTTTTTTAAAGCATCACTGCTCTCTCTCTCTCTCTAACATACATGTTGAACTGCGATGCATAAATGAAAGTGCCAGTAAATCCAGGCTTTGTCCTCGGTTTAGTTTCTTCTTTTCCCCTTTTTTGAAACAAGTGCACAGCAACGCTGCAAGTTGCGTGTTTGCTGCAGATATACAGCCAAGAAGCAGCAGAGGTCTCTGCTTTTCCCGGCTTGTGTGATGGAAGTGCATGCTACTGATGGCCAAATGCAAAAAAAAAGAAGAAGAAGAAAAAGCTGTACGTTTTCTCTTCCCCCCCTCCCTAATTAAAGAGCTGCTTTAATTGCGCGCGGTGTGTAACTCCAGCCCTGCACACTGGCCACACCGCGGGCCTGTGATTAGGCAAGAGGAGGGAGAGAAGAAGCCGGACAGCCTCTGATGCACGCAGAAGCTCTCTGCTATCCTCAAAACGGATCAGAACCTGCGATACCAACATGAGCTTCACTGACACCCTTTAAAGCGGTCTTCTTCACTTCTCTCTTTTCACTTCCGGCGGGTTTTCACCTGACCTTCCCCTCAAATCAATGCGTTTTATTGAGTGTTGTTTCCCAAACTTCTGATTAGTCTTGTCCCTCAAAAAAAAAACCAAAAAAATGAAGAAGAAGAATCTGTTGTCACTCCTCCCATTGCACTGGCTGGATATCCAATCTCTTTGGGTAGAAAGACAGTAGTTAATCAGTTTTTCATCATTGCTGATTTAATAACCTTCTGCTTTGTTTTCCTGCCTTACTCCTGTGGAAAGAAACAAGACGTTAGACCACATTAGACCTCTGTTTGCAAAGATTTGGCCCTAAGTAGCTCCCCTTCTTCTTCATTACCGCAGAAAGTATGTTAATATTGTAGCTAAACGGGGGCTGGGTGCATCATTCCCAAGCATTACGTCTCCAAATTGCTCTTACGAGGAAAGACTGTGGAGTAGATCAGCTAATGTGAGATGTATATCAATTTTGATTTCATTAAAATATGATATCAAATGTTCTTCCAGCGTAGCGGATATCTGGACGTATTGGGCCCAAAGCTTCCTGTTGTGTGCGGTGGTCATAATCTAATAACGGATCCAAATGCATTACTCAGAGTAATTAAAAGCCTAAATGCCAATTAAATTAGATCTGATGATTTTGTGACTTTGATGCTTCCGGTACATGTATTTATTTTTTTTAGTTCTCCCTACAGATTGTTTACTGTTTGCAGCCAAACCCAAAAAAAGAAAAAGCTTCTGGCACTGAAATCTTGTCTCTTGTCTGCAGATTCTATAAATTCATAAGCAGATATGTGTGGATTGGAGTGATTATTATCTCAACGCCTCATGCTGTGATTGAGAGTACACGACGAATAGGTAGAAATCAGTGAAAAACAGACTCAGAATCCATAGGCTAAAGGGGTGTAATGGATGTTAAATCTGAAAAAAAAACTCCTGTAACAGGATCGCTGTGACTTGATTCCGATGTGCAGCTACAAATCCATCGCACTGTGTTTTCCCTGCAGTGAAACGAGAAACAGCTCCATAATGCTTCCCTGACAATGCTTTTAAACCTGTGAGATAAGATGAGGTGGATGGAATCCATGCTGAAGATGAGAAAATCTACCAATTTGATGCCACGAATCCCACTTTTGTAACCACCGTTTCATTATTCCTCCCTCACTTCAATCTGTAGCTGTTATAAAAAGACCTCAACAGCAGACAGCTCGGCGTGTCTCGGCGCTGTCCTCGTCGCATCAGTCATCGTGCAGCCCTGGGTCTGCGCTGTTGTCTGCGTTCGGACCCTCTGCTCCTCTGGGCAACTTCTGACAGAGTGAGAGCTCGTTTATACGCCCCGTTAGCCGCCAAAGACATCCCTGTTGTAATGGAACCGCAAGCATGTTGGCATCATCGTGTCATGGCGAGATTGTAGCCTAGAAGCAAAAGCACTGGGACGCATGCAGTCGTTACACTGGAGATGCAGAACTTGACCAGAAGGGATTCAGTGGAGTCGTTTTTCCAGTAATAATGTCCATAAGAATATTATTGTATGCATTTTTTTGCACTTTTGCCCTATATGTGCACCCCGTGACTTCTTATGACTGTGAGTTACAGATTTTCAGCAGACGTCTGGCACAGCTTTACCACTCAAAGAAGGCCATTTATGAGCCATACTGGGGAACAGAGCGCTACCTGTAGCCCCATCACCCTGGCTGCGAGGTTCACCGTGTTAGTCCAGCAGCGTCATATTTCAGGTTTACGTTCACACAAGGGACTCGTGTGCTTAAGTTTTTATCAGCCGCGGCAAACCTTCTATTCTTGTTAGCTCCCCTCGCCGAGTAAATATTTCTTTAGCTCTGCAGGGTTTTAAAAATCAGCAGCAGAAATGGAGTGTTGCAACACAAGAGCAAAACAAAGTTGGATGATGAAATGCGGCAGCAGTGACTCACCAAACAAACTGATGGAATTAAAATTGAGTACTTGGGCCTTTTTTTTTTTTAATCCCGAAATATAATCCAGGAAATCAGATTAGTACACAGAGGCTGAGATGGAGAGGCATTTGGGGAGAGGATGGGTGCCTGCCCTCGCCTCTTTGACTCGCATCACATGTGAGATCCTTCTCTGTACCCATTTGACGCTCCCTACTGTTTGGCATCTTCTCACCACCTCCTCAAGTGCAACCCTGTTAATTTCCTACTCCTCACGTCTGACAACCCCCCCTCGCCTTTTTCTTATTAGCTTGCTCCCTCGCTTATGCTTCCTTTCTCACACATGCAATCCGTCTCTTGCAGTTTCCTCTCAGCTGCGCACTCTCACGTTGCCCCCCCCCCCCCCCATTTACTTTTTCACTCTCTGTTGTTGCTCCCCAAGGGAAGCCGAGGTATGTAAATTGTTTTCTCCCTGATGTATCCTGAGCTTACTGCTTGTTCATCTTAAGCTGCAACCGCGTAAATGCAAGTTGTTCCTAAAACAACGCTTTTAAAACCGAAGCAATCTTTATCCCACGAGTGCTTTTAGCACCTGTTCAGAAGCAATCTCGGTCTATTACAGTGAGCTGCCATTCAGGTACAGTGAACTCGTGAAAATGCAGGACACAAACTGACTATTAAGACCCCATCGGTCTCTGCTTCTGTGTGACGCCAGTAAAACTCTATCCTGGAGTTCTCAAACTGAAACAAAGGAAGTAGCATTTCCAAAGGTCTCAGTTTTGGGAGTTCTGAAATGCAGGATAAATATTGTAAAAGTCATGTGTTTTAGAGCAAAAACATATTAGCGTGGTTATGAAATATGAACTGAGCTTAAAAAAGCTTCATAACTTTCTATGCCTTTTTAATAGACATTTAACATTATTATTAAAACAAAAAGTCTCTTTAAAAAGAAATCCTTGCTGTTATCCTTGCTTCCACTGGTCATAGATAGGCCTGTCATTGTACAGCTTCAGGGGAGATTAATTTGCAGTTCCAAATTAGTTGAATGTTGCCTTGCATAATTGCTCCCTGTGGTATGAAGTTAATTAAAACAGTACGTAGGTACTGAAGGTGCAGTGGGGAAGTGCCAGACAGCCAATCACACATAGATGGGTGAGAAGAGATCTCATCGGTACTGCTGCCATGTTCTGCTCTTTACTTTACTGATTGTTGCTTCGGGCTAAGTTCAGAGCCGAACAACTCGATGAGAGTAAATGAGAAAAAACTGATGGAGAGTCTTATTGTTTTTTACGACAAACCGTGATGTCTTGGCGGTTGCATAAGGCAACATGCTCGTGGGTACGTTTTGACCCTTAACCTTGGTTGGGCTTGTGTAACTATACATATCCTGCTCCTCGGGCACCGAGCCCATCCATTCTCAGAATATGAATCAGTTTAAGCGTAGACCATCCATTGGTGAATTTTTCGGTCCAAGTCTAGACTTCATGTGGCACGAAGCGGCCCTAGATGACCCAGAAACTCATACGGATCCCTCTGTATGTTTGCTCTGCCCGCTGCATTCCAGCCGTGGTTCTGCCGCAGAGCTCTGTAAATACTGAGTGAGAGGTTAGCCAGCTCTCTTGCTCTGTGTTTGTGGTATTTAGCATCTCTTAGCTAAGAGGCTCTCAGGCTTAGAGCCTACTGACCCAGTAGGATAAACGAATAGATAGCCTCTCTGTCTACTATATCCCCACTTAGCTGTGCGAGAGGCTCGAGATGATTTTACATTTACAGCTGGCCACTTTTTCAGATGGCCCGACTGTGAGTAGGCATTAGGGCCTGCTGTAGTTGGATCGTGCTCACGTGCTGTGTGTTTTCAGCATCACTCGGTGCATGAATTATGGCACGTGTGCACAGGTGCTGCAAAGATTTGCAAAATTCTCTGCTGTGTCAGTTTTTATTTCTCTCCACTGCTTGCCTGTGTCATTTTCACAGCTGCTCGTGTGTCAGTATGACCCAGGTGCTTCAACCAGGTTTTATTATGTTGTAAACTAATTATAGCTTCCACCCCCCACCCCCCTGTGTGTCTCTGAGCCCTTTGGGTGGTGTTTAATATTACAGGTCACCACCTAATCTGTCTTTTGGTGACCATATATCGATGGTTGTATCAATACTTCTGTTCCCTCTTTCTGTCAATCCATAAAAATATGATGTGCCAACATTAACTGAAGAACACACAAGTCACTGCTGAGTCCTGATCTCAGTAATTTAAAAGGAATCAAAGTTGGGAATGTAAATCTCTTTAGGTATATCTGGCCGGTAGGTGCCCTTGGTACCAATTTGGACAGCCTGCAAAAAGAGAAGACAATCCACCACTGTACATTTACTCCACTACTCACTAATTTGACCTGCCTAATGGTTAAAAAAAACTATTATCCACTAAAAAAAATAAAGACCGTTACCAAGCTAAGAAGTGCATTTCTTGTTCTCAGTGATAAAAACTCAAGGATTTAGGTTCTTAAACGTGCCCCTAAGTGTCTTGTCCACTTGGATCTTAAGTGAGCGTGAATTGATGGAAGTGCCCTAGTTTTCAGCGCTGCTCTCCCCGAACTCTGCTTTTGATTTTTTATTATCCTTTTGATGTTAGATTTGTGGAAGTCAAGAGAGAGACTTTTATGAACTTGTTTGCCTTGCACATAAAAGGCAAACACTTCATCGTACTAAAATAACGAAAAATTATTGATGCATTTATTTGACTTTCATCTGATGTAAACTCTTTAAAGTTGGAGCCCCACCAGTTGCAAATGTCAGCGTTGGTTTTGGAGAACTATTGCGTAAGTGGGGGGAAAAAAAGCATAAATAAAGGCCTTTTGGATACAGAGGGAACTGCGTGGAATCTGAGGATTATTTAGATACTCGGTTGGTATTAAACCTCTTAGACCTCTGTCTGCTTGAGGCTAGCGGCTCCATGCTACTCCACATGCAGCGTAACAAACCCAAATTTCTGACCAGACTGACTGTGGCCCTTCTGTTTCATTGTTGGTGCTGGTGCGAGTTTTTATTACGGTAAAGTAATGTAAGGAAAACATTAAGTTCTGCTGCATAGAGTTTAACAGTTCTTTAAACGGTCCTTTACTGGGTCAGAGAGTGTTATGTGCTGCAATAAGTAGAGTATTTTTTAGTAAAATGATAGAAACCAAAGTTTTATATTATTTTACTTTTTACTTCAGCCATTTTTACACTTTAACTCCATAAAATGACAATTTCAGAGATACTTCCACTAGTGGAAGTACGGTGGTTTAAAGGGACGAGTGCTACCTGGACAGAGTGTGCATGAGGAAGGACGCCCACTCACCCGTGCTATTCTCACAAGGGTGCAATTACATGTCACACAGACTTCGTCCTAAGAAGCTGGCAGGTTAAAGACCGTTTAATATTCTCACATGTGCTGCTTGTCAAGTGACGTTGTTAAAAGTTTAAGGGCATGTTGGAAAACGGCTTTTCAGGGCTGCACGTTTTAAGCTCGGCAGTTATTGGATGAGATAGAAGGTAGCAAAGTCCCGAGAAGTCCTCACGAGTGCCTCAGTAAATTTAACAAGAGCTTGAGGCTCTCTTGGTTTTCTTTGGGAACTCTCTGTAAATCCAGCAGAGCTTGCTTGAAGGAATTAAAAAATCTTGCGTTTTTGTAGAAGAGTGAATTACAGTTGAGGTGAGAAACCCGCAAACCTATTTCACCCTTCATCTCCAGTGTTGTTGTGTTTTTGTGGGTTTATCTGTCTTCATTGTTCTTCTGTTTCTAAAAGTAAATTTGAGCAATTATTATAAAGTCTGAATTTTCTTTGATTTATGTATTGGTTAAAAGCAACTCTGTTAAGACTTAATTTAATGCTTTGAAGGAAAGCAAAAAAAAAGAGGATGATACTGTTAAAATGAGTAGCTGCAGTTTTTTAATGGTGTTTATGCCTCACAAGCCTTAACACACAAATATGAACACATTTTCATGTATTAGCCTTTCTGGGTGCTTGCTATATTTCTTGTTGCTGCTGCGAGCTTTTTCATTTCTGGTTATTTCTGTTAATGTGAGAATAGAGGTGAGGGGAACGGTGCGATAACGCTTGGCTAAATGAACAGTATAATTAATGTATGGGCTGAGATTGTGAATTTTATCCCTTTCTGGCTTGACGCCTCTGATGTCAGTGCAGCAGGAGTATTTTCTATTAGACAAGTCAAGGCTACATCTACAGAGATGAGATTTAGGAGTGGAGGGCCTCTCGTAATATACCAAGGTCACCAGCTCGCTCGTTCTCTCCAAGCCCGGGAACTACAAGCGCTGGATTGAAGATATGTTGCTTTATATTGGAGCTGCTTCTGGCTCTCTGAATAAATCAAAACGCTCAAGAGCGTACGAGAAGCAGAGCATTCTGATATTTCACCCTCTCGTGGTTGCATCCCTCGGATACCCAATCTTTATGTCGCTCTTTTAAAGAGTGGTTCTGATTTAGAGCTGGGCTGGGCTTTGCAGATGCACATCTGCCTGTTCAAGCAGTTTGCTGGTACTCGGGACCAGTTTCAAAAATATGTGGAAAAACTACAAACAAAGGCCACTATTGCTCATGTTTGTGGTAGTCCTTTATGTCTGCTTCAGCAGAGGAGGGGGAAGCAGACTTTGTTTCTTTGCTTTTCTTCCTCCTTTTGGTGAACTCTGGTAAGACTGATGTCTTTCCAGTTCAGGCCAACCCTTTACCCAATTACTACTTGAACTTTTCACTGCAGGACTGCATGCAAGTGCATCCCCATAGCCTTTGTGTTGGTTAAATGTGTGTCATCCCACTCTCTATCCTGCATGTAGGTGGAGAGCTACGCAAATGAAGACGATGTATTGGCCTAAAGACTTTAATTCCTCCTCTTTTTCTAGCATTCTCATCAGTGTTTCTGACTCGTCTTTATCTTCTATCGTCATGTTTTCTCCATTTATACAGCTCCACATATCCATATTGCCCAGTCTCTGACCCTCACTACCCACACACTGACCAGCAGCAGCAGCAGCATTCGTCAGGGCATCATTGCTCCAAGCCTCATTGGTCATCTCTCTTGCTGCCACTGTACAGCTCAGTAGCAGCCTGAGGTGAGTTTCTGTTGGCTCTAAGCAGCCGGGAAAACAACAAACCATAATTAGTTGTCACACCCTGATGGCGACGTTATCGCTTGTTAGAAGGAAGAAAAAATCTCAAGCAGGGTATTTGATCTGGAAAACAGCCACAGCGAAAAGAAGCCCTCCCAAAGCCTCGCTCAGGGGGATGTCGAGCTGTCAAAGAGCATCAGGTCAGATGGTGAAGCTCTTTTACCTCTTTTCCATTACTACCTCGGCTCGGTTCAACTTGACTCTACTTTCTTTGGGCAATTTTCTATTACAGTTGAGTACCGCCTCAATGTGCGTGGGGTCATTATTGCCAAAAGTCTCGTGTCGTCATTTGTATGTGACACAAACACAACAATAGAGGACATCGATGGTATTCGTGCTGCAAAACGTCTACGCCTCATCCTTGAACCACCGTGTTGTTTTGTGTGTAGCTATTTCCGTCATTGCAGGTTTCAAAGATGCCGGCTTTAATTCATGTTAAGGAGTCACTATTGTGACTCATCCAGGGATGACAATCTTTGGCCAATCAGTGGCACGCAGTCTGACGGTGTCACATTTTCAGCTTAACTCAGCTAGCTTGTAACCCCGGACGAGTAGGCACTAAAAAGATACCTGGTACCAGGTAGTAACACCTAATGGAAAACCATCAAGGCTGAGCTGAGTAGATACTAGTGGAGGCTGTTAAGACAGAAAGCTAATGGATGCTTGGTCCAAACTTGCCTCATCCCACCTCAATGAACTATGAAAGACATATTAGTTTTACGTAACTGCCCAGGTTTGTGAAGTTGATCAGAAATACGTGTGAAAAACGCCTCTGTGTGTCTCTTTCTTGCCTCGTGAGCTGAGTAATTAGTACAGCATAAGAGTGCCAGCTGAGTTCACAACAAAATTAATGCATCATTGTCAAAAGCAGAGTATGCCTATGTCAAGACACCCATGTGGGAGATGGTTTTCTTTGGCAGAGACAAATATTTTGTCTTCTGTTTAGTTCTTATCAGAGTTTCTGCTTCTTGTTAGTTCTGCCAGTCACACTGTTGTGTCTATAGACACGAGTTCTTCGTGCCATCTGAGAATAAACACCGTGTTTTTTTGTTGCTCTCACACTCGGCTGAATCATTGTGATGAGCTCGGGATTCTTCTTTCGTTTGTGGTTCGCTCAGATTCTCCATCTGTAAACCACCTGTCTTACCCCGTGTCACCCTGGCTGGTCTGTGCTGGCCACACATCAGAGTTTTCCATTTCCTGTGGATGTCACACGTCGACTGTGCGCTCAGCCCTTATCTTTTACCCTGCTATGTCGAAGTGAGGAATAACACATACGGCTCAACTCGCTTGGTCACAGCATGGCTCTCTATTGAAAGAAGAGGGGTATTGTAGTGGCAGACAAGCTGGGTTTAATGTTGCCTTCGGGGCTTGTTGCTGTGTCTGTTCTTTTGTTGTCTGGAGGGGAAGCTTAACACCCAGTGTTTGTATTTTTGGTGTGTGTGTGTGTGTGTGTGTGCATGTTTGAGTTGTCGAGCTGCATTTTCCAGCCCAGACAGCAAAGTAGAAGAAAGGTACAGGAAATACCGAGGGCAGTTTTACAATAATAGAGGGGAACTGTCAGATGCAGGACACTCTGTAAAAGCAGTGAAGGTTTGCTACATGCAAAATGCGATTTCCCATTGGGGTTAAGAAGAGCTACTGTGGTTTGCTCTTAAAGCTACTATATAGCACAAGCCTCATCTGAACAGAAGGTACAAGGTGAGCCACTTCCTGTCGATATCCACGTGTAAACCGATCCTTTTCCTGTTGACAGAAAGTACGTAGACAAAGGTCAAAAAGCACAGACAGAACTCCACAGCCCAATGTTATCAGATATTAATTTGCTTTCAGTGTGAATTACAGGGCAGCCTGACCAGCTGAAACAAACCGTGTCTGTTTCCATACACTCTGTGAAAAGATGTACAGTATGAGGGCTTGATATGCACCGATTACATCATTCCAATGACATCGCACCCACAGCAATGAAAGCCTGGCCTGTGGAATGCCCACCACTGGTGTTTTTCTTTCCGTCTTTCCTCTTCCTTCTTTTTCTGTCTCTATTTTGCAAAAATGTGGGTTACAAGCAATTAACCCATAAAAGGCAAACATGAACCTCTGAATCCTTTGCCCCAGTTTATAAATAGCCAGACTTCAGCCTCATTTCTGCTTTTGCTGCCACTGTACCACAAGCAAAGCCCTCACCCCTCAATTTTACTACATAGCTTGACAATTATAGGGCATGGGTGAAGCCCAAATGAATAGCTTTTGTATGACTTGGGCTGGGGATGCATACAGGATGAAAGTGTTTTAGCCGTGGCCAGTCACCGCACTGCTAGGGTGGAGGCTGAGCTGGCATTGTCACTGGTTTGACTGACCAGACCAGGCTGAGGGCTGTCACTGGGTAAACATATTGAGGGGAGGGCATGGTTGTAGCATATGGTTAAAAAAAGATGTGGGGTGGGGGGTAAATAAATAATAGGAAGGGGGTGGAGAGTGGGAAGCTTAGGGAAAAGCTTGGGGGTTAACAAATTAAAGGGTGAGCCCAGTGGTGGGGCACGGGGCAACTGTCAGGAGAGGGGGGAGGGCATTGTGGTGAAAGGGCGTAGTACGCCTTAAGTGGCTGGGGAAATAAGTCTAGCAGGCAAGAGAGAGAACAATAACAAGCATCTTGGAGACTTTAAAAGCAACAAAAAAAACTGCCTCATGTGGAAAATATTCTCAAAAATAAGCCTCACCATGTTTTCCGTGGCACACATGAGTTCATTGTTGTGGGTGTGTGCAGTGGTGTGACGCTGATGAGCCGTAGGTGGATGGCGAAAAACATTGTGCCCCCCAACAGTGCGGTCAGTCAGTCATTCAGTGTGGCAGATAGGCAGTGACCACGCAGCAGGGAGGAAGAGAGTGTTTTGGTCAGACCAGGTCCTGAAGCCACCCAGGAGATGCGTGCTTCTGGGTGTGTTTGCGTGTGGAATTGAGGTTTGCTTGATGTATAGCCACAGCTGGGGGACAGTGGGAGGGGATGAAGAGACAGCTGGCAGGGCAAAGGGTGAGTGTAACGAGGAGTGTGTGTGACAGCCACAGTGACTCCTTTGTTCCTACTCACTTGTGCCAGTCACAGCAAGTAGATGGCTGGTGTGTGAAGTGACTGAATCCTTTCATAGCACCTAGACCAGATACACAGTTTAGCTTTACACTCGGCCTGTGTGTGTGTGTGTGCAGGCAGGGTGTGTGTGACTCTATGCAACAGAGAAGTGGCAATGGCGGCAAGAGATTTCCACAGGAGAGCCCATAACCATCTTCCATAATGCCAGTGTTCCCGTAGAGCGTTTATTATGCTTGTGATGATAGTCATCAGCGCTAACATAATTGTAGCGCCAGCAACACTGAACAGTGGCGTGCTTGCTATATGCTAAGGTAATGAGTGTTGTTGAGGGCCTGTGTTCTCTCCAGAGTTATGTCTTAATAAGAGGAGTAATTTTTGCTCTGGTGGAGAGGAGTTCTGCATGTGTGTGGCTTCTGCTGGAAACGCTGCTAACGCGTGGACTGAGTTTGTCAAGGCGCAAGGTCACATGAGACATCTTCTTCACCACACCTTTTATTAAAGCCCTCTGGTTGTGTCGTTTGTGTGTGTGCGTTTGCTCGGATGAACATTTTCCAACGTGTTCATTTTCACTCGTCAGAATACCAGCAGTCTTTCAATAACAGGCTAATGGATAGAGGATAGCTTATTGTTCTCTACTATTAAAAGGTGCCTTTTCCCCCTCTTTGAAACCTCTACACTGAAGCATACCCTCTTCCAACACCATTTAGCTTTCCAGTGATATTTTTTTATGAGTTCAATAAGCCCTTTCAGTGCCTGACATCTTCCTGTGAGTATCTGAACCATTTATTTCAAGTAGGACAAGTAAAAATAGCCATGAATCAATCCCAAATGTTCTCGGGCTTTTTGCACATCTCAATCTAGGCTACAACCCAACAGGGGATAGTGCATTCAAAGCTGGGCAGAATAACTGCCACTTCGGTGGAGGGGCACAGTCATTAAATACATGACTGGTGGCAACAATTTGGACTTTGACATACTTTTAAAAGCCATTAAAGGTGCAGCGGCAGATTATGATTTGTTGAGTTATGATGATAATACGACCCTTTGGTTATTACATGCTTCAGTGGAGATGGTAATCCTCTGATACAATTGATTTTAGTTTAAGTGCAGACCATGTTTTCGTTAGAAGATGTACCTTGTGAAGTTAAGTGTGCAACACTGTAGCAGCAGTTTGCTGCAGACCAAATGATCAGTTCCCCTGAAATGTCACAGTACGATACAGAGTGGTTTTTGTTCAGTGCAGGGATGAGAAGCAACGTTCAAGCGGGGGAAGAGCAATTGTTTTATGTAGGATGCACATGGTAGGAAGTTGTGTTGTTTAGGTGTCTTGTGCCTAGGTGCTATATAAATACTGTGAAAGCATAAAAATGCTTAATTGATGGAGAAATACATTTTAAAAATCAGTATGTATGCAGTGTGTGCTGCCAAACGCACCCTCAGAACTTCCTTAAGATTCATTCACACATTTACAGTCAACGCCCTCAGCCACCCTCACAGCACGACCCGCTTGGGCCCTCTGTCGAACCTTAAGTAACCTTAAGAACAAAAGGCTCTTTTAGTGCTAAAATTTCTCAGTTAACAGCAAATAGAAAATCTTCAGCTTTTGGTTGTAAGAGTGAGCTCAGTGGCCTGTATGCCCTTCCATTTGTTGGATTGCTCTTTATTTTTTATTTTTCTGACCTAGGATATACTAATGCAGGATATTAACTACATGTTGACCTTAAACTTCTTTTGCAAGTCATTTTCCTTGGTGCTCTGCATTGCATAAAAAATTTCCATAAACCTCAGCTAATACTGCTGAGGCTCTATGTAAAATGAGAGACGTTAAAAAGTGAATGTCTCATTCACATCTGTGTCAGCTTCCACATGTTCATCTGCATATGCTTGTGCTGCTCTCATTTGCTGCTCTTGTCTGGCGTTCAAAGACCTCATCCTTAAAGGGGCATGAGCGGCAGCAGCTGACTTGTATTTAACTCTGCAAACGCGTGGGCGCGCAAACACACACGAACTATTTGATCTGAGCTAAAATCCAGAAATGTAAACTCTAAACGAAAAGTACACTATATTGCCAAAAATATTCAGTCACCCATCCAAATAATTGAATTCAGGTGTTCCAATCACTTCTGTGGCCACAGGTGGATAAAATCAAGCACCTGGGCATGGAGACTGCTCCTATAAACATTTGTGAAACAATGGGTCGTTTTCAGGAGCTCAGTGAAGTCCAGCATGGTACTGTGATAGGATGCCACCTGTGCAACAAGTCCAGTCGTGGAATTTCCTTGTTACTAAATATTGGACAGTCAAGCATTTGTGGTATTATAACAAAGTGGAAGTGATTGGGAATCTCAGCAACTAATCCACTAAGTTGTAGACCCAGAGGTCTGCCAACTTTTTGCAGAGTCAATCACTACAAACCTCTAAATTTCACGTAGGCTTCAGATTAGCTCAAGAACGTGTACAGAGCTTCAAGGAATCGGTTTCCATGACCAATCATCCAAACGTTACACCACCAAATGCAATGCAAAGTGTTGGTTGTTGTGGTGACGGAGACGTGTTCTCTGGAGTGATGAGTCACACTTCTCTGTCTCGCAATCTGATGGACGAGTCTGGGTTTGGTGGTTGCCAGGAGAACAGTACTTTTCTTGCTGCGTTGTGCCAAGTGTAAAGTTTGGTGGAGGGGGGGTTATGGTGTGGGGTTGTTTTTTAGCAGTTGGGTTCGGTCCCTTTGTTTCAGTGAAAAGACATTTTGGAAAATTTCAAGGTCCCAATTTTGTGGGAACAGTTTAGGGAGCGAGTTTGGTATGGAAGAACTTGCCTGGCCTGCACAGATTCCTGATCTCCAGCTGATAGAACACATTTGAGATTAATGAGAGCAGAGGCTGCAAACCAGGCGTTCTTGTTCACATTCAGTGTCTGACCACACAAATTCCCTTCTGGAAGAATGATCCAAAATTCCCATAAACACTTCTAAACGTTGTGGAAAGCCTTCCTAGAAGAGTTGTAAAGGGTGGACCAACATCATATTAAACCCTATATATCAAGAATGGGACATCGCTCAAGTTCATATTCACATCAAGGAATACTTTTTGCACTATAGTGTAGACTTAAAAGGACTTATATTAACTTTTTGCTTTATTTTTTAGTATTTCCTTATTTCCATATTTCTTCAGCAAAGAACTTAGAGTTGGCCAATTCCCGTGATATTTTCCATGTATATTGCTGTTGTGAAATCGGTGCAAATACTAATGACTGAAATGTAACCCAAGTGCTGCACGATTCATTTATCCATAATTTCATGTCAACTTGTTTTTGCATGGCAACAGTTCTGCAGTTGTTAGGGAGCAGCAAACAGCTCTTACCCATTAAACCAAGTGCTTCTAATTTATCCCCACATTGCATCAGTAAATGACAAAACTGTGGTGCACGGCATGACAGGCTTTTCACAATCGGGAAACAAAAATAGATGTAATATGTGTCTGTGTGTGTTGGCAAGAGAGAGAAAAAACAGTGTTGAATACTAAAGAGTAAAAAGCCAAAACAAAATGAGCTTTAATCAAGGAAAACTCGCATTATTTGTTAGGAACTGGAAAACTTCAGATTTTCAAACAATATTTTCCTCATTTGTGGTGGTTTCATAGGGTAGAGGTTAACACATTCACTTACCGCATGAAAGATCCCCAGTTTGAGAAAGTTAGGAAACACAGAACCACACGAGAGCTGTATTAGGAAAAGCATCCAGCATAGAAACTGGTGTCAAAGTATGCTGATCCGTCCCCGCTGAAACTTACCTGTAGCAGGGTAACACTAACTTTTCTATTGCCTTAAAATTATGATTAAAAGTGTCCAAAAAATCCTACCTGAGCAATGTTCAGTGTGTGTGTGTGTGTGTGTTGTCATGCACACAAACACTGAACTCTGCGTTTGAACAACACAAACATCCCCCGATAACAGTCAATCAGTGCTTCATGGAAAACTTTACAATGCAGTCTGAGTTTGAGGGAGAACATCCAGCATCTTCTTGTGTGCGCATCTGTGTGGGTCCCTCTGACACCGATACAATACCGTCTGAAAGCAGTCCCGGTTTGTATGTTTGTCTAAATGCCGAACAAAAAGAAAGCCTTGCCTTAGCAGCTCAGCAGCAATCATTTGCAATGGAAATTCCCTGACCTGGGATGCCCAGTCCTTCACATCCCATTTGATTCAATGGAGCACATGCCAACTCTGCCAGCGCAGTGAACAGAGAGAGTTAAGCTCATAATATGTAACAAAACAGGTCTGAAAGAGCTTTCTAGTCATCAGCTTAACAGTAACCTTTCATTTGAAAACCTGAAGACTGTTGTCATATCTGTAATGCTTTTCTCATCACACCGTTAATATCTATATCCTTTTTTGTTAGTTTTTTTTAAATAATATGCTGTATGAGCAATTTTATAGTTCCTGTCTTTTTGTAAATGGTTAACCTAAATCTGAAATCATCTCAAACATACCTCACCAGATAAGAAGGCAGCCAGTCCTCCTTTTGTTCAGTTGTTTGTTACCTCGCCACGCTCCACCTGATGAGTTGTTCAAAGCGTCCACGACTAGTTTTGGTTCTGTAAGTCAGCGTATGCTCTCACTGCTGTGACAGCTTTTTTCTTTTGCTGCTGAAAAAGATGTAGAACACCAGCACCTTTCAAAGCATCACAGTCAAACACTCCAGTATGTGAACAACAGTAATAGGAATAGGATGGTTATATCATCAGATCTAACTTGTGGACCAGTGTGTAAGGTGCAGAGCTGTTCAACTGTGGCTGTTCAGGCACACATTCACTAAAAAAGAAAGGATTTATTTGCAAGCTGGGCTTGAATGGTGTGTTCGCTCCTGGTTGTGTATGATGAAATGCAACAAGTAATTTTTTTGTTTTGTTTTTTATATTTTTCAGTGACCACTCATAAATCTGTTTCTCTTGTCATGGTTTTACAACAAACATTAGCATATAACCAAAGATATTTTAAAGCGCACATGAAGTGGGTGCAGTTTCTCATTTAGCCATAGACGGTGTAAAAGATGATGAGAGGGGCGGGTCTGACTGTGAAACTGCTTGCTCATTGGCTAACAACTTGTCAATCGCAAGTCGTTATCCAAGGCAGCTATTTTTTTATTACCCCTCAGCCATAAAATGCTGATATATTATCGTCAATCTGCTGGGCGGGAGGGCGACGTGGACACTCAACTTTGTGAGCACGACAACTCGAGAACGAGTCGATGTAGGATTTTCAAATTCATACCAAAATTAAAAATCTTAGACAAGTTTGAATCACAGTGACCTCAGCCTCAAGGTCAAGGTCAGAGGTCGAGTTTTTTTTTCTGTTTTTTTTTTTTTTAAATCTTCTGAATCCAATGAAAAGTCAAGACGGAAGTTACAGAGGATCTTCAAATTTATACCACATCTACTAGAAGGCTGAAGTGTAGCATTAGCAGCCGTCAGTGTTTTTTAGTATGATATAAATGCGTGACTGAGGCCATAAACTCAGCAGGAAAGTTCTTACTGAGGTCAAGTCAGAAAGTCTTTTCCACATAGACTTTTATGGGACCAGAAGACGTGTAGCAACTACAGCTGTCGCCATCCAGTGTCCTTCAGATAAAATCCAGGTTTAAGCTACGTCCGTGTTTTACACGGTCTGCGTATATAGTATAAACGAGTGAACTTTACACCGTTATACTTTTTCAGCCTAAGGCCTCAATTTTACTCAGCTGCAGACAAGAAGAGCTGGAGACCCGATGGCCGAGTAGTTATTAGTCCTGTTGTACTTCTTTGAAGTCTGCCAACTTGAGCAAATATGTACTTGGTGCATTGTAATATAAATTCTCCACGGAGAAGTGTGCGCAGTCACAATAACATACACGGGCACGCAGACATCTGCACGGACCCTCGCGTTCAACATCTGATGAAATCTACGTGATGTGGAGGCGAACGGACATGTAATCCCTCCCTTACCTGAACCACAGGGGTTATAGAAGAGAAAGTTTGCTCTAAGATAATTTAGAAATCAGGGTCAGAGGAAAGAATGAACCATCTTTTATTTCTTTAAATCAGATTCTAGTCATTTGTTGTTGTTTTTTATCCCTCAGCTGTAAAAGGCTGTTGGGGTATTGTCATCACCCTGCCTTGCAGGCGGGCGACATGGACACCCAAGTTTGTGAATGCGATAACTCAAGAACGGAGCAACTTAGGAGTTTCAAATTGATACCATAGGCGTGTCTACTAAAACTCTTGGACAAGTTTGACTCTCAGTGACCTTGACGTTAAGGAGGTAGGTCAAGTTTTCTGAAAGCCTTGTGAATGCAATAACTTGAGAACAAGGCAATGTAGGATTTTGAAATTGCTACCATGCATGAATCTACTAGGAGGCTGAGAGGTACCACTGGTCAGTATTTTTAATGTCCTGGTGACCATTGAAATCAAAGTTAATGTAGACATTGCCTTAAATAAAACTGACCACACAAGAGATAATACCAGTATGGCTGGCGAATGGTGAGACTGAAATACAATACATGGTATTAAGTAGTTGTTGTCAGTAACCTCAGAACAACCAGAACATTCTACTTTGCACATTTTCAAGCAGCAAAAATAAAATATAGTAGCAGAAAGATGAGCAGTTTAAAGTTATGCTTATATTTCCTGGTTACAGTATCTTCATCTGTCCTCGTTGCTTCTGTTGGCAAGGTGGGCTGCATGACACATTAAGACTAACACTCACAGTAATTAGCATAACATTGCCATACTGCCCGTGCTCTAGGGCAGTGCCGCTCTCTTTTCTCTCCAAAATGAGTGAAACTAAGCCTTTAGCTACAGTATTGTTCTTGCATAATCCCCTCTGCTCTATTCTGAGATGTACACTTAGCTCACGCCTGGTCGGCAACAGTGCGTGTGCTCTGTTTTTGCAGCTTCGTAGGATCCTGAGTGTGCACGTAACTTCCCAAAGCATCTGTCTTTTCTGTTTGCTGTTTAGCACACAGAAGCCGTACCAACACTTCCTTCCTTATGAGCAATGATAATCCTGTTGAGAGATGAATACCCGTCAAGAGCAGTTTTCACTTAGCTGCGAAGAGATAACTACCGTCTGTGTTTTATGAATGAGAAACCTCACAGAGGAGGCTATAAAAGACAAGTGCGATGTCTGTTGTCTCCAGCTTGTGGTTATGTATGCATGTTTTCCGTAATAACCTTTTGTCCGGTGCATTTCTTTCCTGCCGTCTGGTGTATAATTTTAGCATTTTAGGAACACAAATTTCAGGGCTGATTATTGCTAAACTGCACATTTGAGAGACTGCTTTTAGCCTGACCTTGTTGAACTGATTTTGAAGAACGTTTTACCTTTTTAAGATATTTTTTTTAACACGACGGGAAGCAATTTAATTATCCAATTGCTGCTTTTGTTAGAATATTTTTATGACCTCAGTGGCAGGTTCAATGAGCTAGATTAGCTGGCATTTGGAAAAGCTGAGTTATTGATTTGCCCTCCAGAAACTAGGGTTGATTGGTAACATAGCATGAAACTGGAGCTTGTTATAACTTATTCCCCTGTCCTAAATTTGGTTGGTCGGTTGTTTTTTCAATGAAGGCCAGTTTCATAACCGTGTCAGTGTTTTAAAATAGGCAAAATGTTTACGTGGTTGTTTGCTTCTCTGAAATGCGCCCACCTAGAGCGAGGGGCGGGAGGGTTGTGTGATAGAGTGGTGCTCGGATGCGCTCAGTGTTCTGCTAGAGTAGTCAAGGTCACTCTATGATGGAGGCGGGTTTAGATTTTTTTGGTTGTGAATGAAAAATGCTGCGCTGGTTTCCTCCCTGTGTTACAACGCCTTCCACCTCCTCCAACACATACCTCGCACGACAATGGGACTATAGACCTAGTTCTATAACTTCCCTTTCTATCCAATCGAAAAGCACCATAGATCCCCGCCTTGGTCATGTGACCTGACAGGGTTTTGTTGTGTGCCTACCATCCCCACTAAACACCCTCCACACACACACACACAGATGGGGGTCAAGGGAACTTTTTCAGGATGGCTTGTTCCTTGAAGCGTGGCCCCTGAGGCTCCAGCCCTTTGTTGTCTGCAGTGATCAGTCAGAGGGGAGCTCTGCTCAAACTCTTTCTGCCCCAACTCTCTGCCGCTTTTGAAGCATTGCACTTTAATGCTTTTCTTCATCACACACAGTTGTTGCTTTGGCAACTGTTACACACATTTTTATGGCGCTGAAGAAGAGATTTCATATTTGGTTTTGTTAACAGCGAACGGACATTTACGTTTCCACAGTGGTTTTTTGATTTATTTCTTTATTTTTGAGCCAAAAGTTTATTTTACCTCAGTTTTTAAAAATGTAAAAGACAGAGAAAGACAAAAGAATATATTTTGTATTAGATTTACATGTGATGGAACGGGAGTTGGGGCTGGTTTATCTGTTCTTTCTTTTGATATGAGAGAGTTAGAAAATGGTCATTGGTCACATTTGGTAATACTGCTGTGATTGCTGCAACATAATTGTAGTACACCTAATTCACTAATGTAAACTCACATTTATAAAATACGATCATACAAATACGAGTTTGGCTGGCTTGAGAAACTGAACGACACATGGTCTAAATACACTAACAGCATCCAAAGTATTATCCTTCTTGTGTAATTCTGAAATATACCTAACCATTTTTGTTAGATGTTGGATAGGCTCAAATGTTTGCAATGGCTAACGTGTAATACTTAACCTGATGTAATGTAACTAACATTGTGCCTTGTAGTAACTATAGTAGGCTACTCAGCAACTATCCAAACATTTCATTCAGTGTCCTGTCAACAAAATATAATATTAGCATAGTATTTTAAAGAGTACTTAGCAGAAATATTAAGCAACCTAACTAATAGGGTTCTAAAACTCCCAGCAAAAAAAATAAAAAATAGGGAACCACCCACCCTCCACCTCATGATGCTTAATTGACGTTATCAACTATAATTTGATGCAGTGTGGAAAAAAAATACACAGAAATCAGTTATTTTTCAAGAATAATTAAATAGATTCAACATCTTTCTTCAACAGAATTGCAGACTGCACAGATCGTACCTTCCCAAAGGAAAAAGTACTAGCTTACTAGGGTATATTAGACTTGATAGTTACTATATACAGTAATGGACTTCTATACTTTTTACATCAAATTAAAACTTTGGGTGTAAGATTCGGATAATTATTTATTAAAAGCTAGACATTTTAAATGAGAATAAGAAAGAAAAGTATGTCTTTGTGCCCCCCTTTCCCTGTTAATGCCCTATCGGCCCCCCTGGCTAAACTTTGCTAGATCCACCCCTGCACAGTTACCAGCCGTCAGCTACATAGAAAAGGATCCTGGTGTAGAAAGTAATATTAAATAAATTCTAACAACAGCTTATCAAGGTTAAACGTGCTGCTGTTGTTCAGCCACTGGTTTCCTCTTTCTGGTGCAAAGTGGGCAATAAACAAACAAGAGAGACACAAAAGCCGATCAGCTGATCATTAAGCAGTTTCATGATTGAAGTAGCAGCAGGAGAGAGAAAGAGAAGAGGCAGTCGCTCCATATATCGGTTGTTAAGCTTAACGTGGGAATGCTTTACAAACATTCAGAGATGAACTTACACACTTGCTTTACTTCACTCTGGGATAACTTCCTCGGAGATGAAATGCCGGATTGCTAGTGAGGCTACAAATACACACAGCTGCTCTATCACGTGACCTGTACTGCTGCGATGTGCTACGGTTATGAGCCGAGTTACGCCATGTCGCAAGTTTTGTGAGGTCCTTTTTTGATATTTAATGGATCGGATTACATTTTTTTTTATTTTTCTCCGATATCCGATCCAGTAATTTACGTCAGTATTGGACGATACCTATACGTAATATCGGATCGGTCCATCTCTAGTCCCAACTACTAAATTTCTGTTATGAAGACATCCCTACTCCCCACTTGGTAGTCATCATGGTATCACATTTGGGCCGTTATTGTAAAGTGATTTATCTAAATGAACTGCATCTATATACTGACAAGTCAACTCTAATAAACACAGCATAGTGACTTCACTGAATTTTCCCCAAATAAGTTTTTAAACAGTCTTCTATCTCCCATAGATTTCAGTTTCTTTAGGTCTTTGAGTGCTTTATCTTATATTGTCTCACTAAGCCGTTAGTTAGCTTGAAATAAATAACTTGTTATATGTCTGTGCTGCAATTATTACATACTGTAAAAAGTCAGTCGGCACCATTGTCAGGGTTTGTTCAACATCAAAGGTTTGAGATTATAAGCCTCCTTTCTTTGCTTACACCCCGTGAGTTTTCTGTGGAGCCGTTTATTTCTAATAAATATATTTAGAACATGACATTTAAATAGTGCTTGTGCATTTGAATACCTTACCTAAAGCCATTTCTACTGTTATGATTATAAATGTAGTCACATCAGTAGTCAATCTGTCCCTTTAAGTATCCAGCCCCCTCTTTCCTGCTTCATTCTAACAGTCCAAAATATGTAAGCTGATTACACCCCAGACCCCGCGGGCCTACAGCCAGACCAGCCACTGGAGACTGGAGACATGCATAGCATAACTGTCATTTTTATCTCTTTAACCAGAATCTCTAGCTGAGGTAATTTAAGGTTCAGAAACCGCTGTTATCAACCTCAGGATTTCATTGAGGTCCGTTTAAAAATCCCGATGGTAAAGTCTGAACCGACCACTGGTTGAGTATGCGGAATTTTCTTTGGAGGAATTTGTGATGGTACTGTGTTTTTATGATAATTCTAAGCATGCATCCCGTTATTATTACTAAGGGTCTAAGCCTGCCTTCCACTAAAGTAGACGTTAAGGTCTCTTTGCTGATTGCACACGTCAGCAGTGGTAACAATCCGGCACACTGATGGGTTTCAACCCAGCTGGATCCCAGCAAACTTAATGTTTCCTACCGCTGCGACAGATTACAAGTTTGGATCTAGTTTTAAAGACAATATTGGATCACAAAGTATTTCCATAACTCAGTCCTACTGTTCTGTTCTGTTTGGAATAAATAAGCTGTGGAGACTGGGTGTTTGACCTGGAAAGGCTGCTAAGAAGCCCAAGAGCAGAAGGTCCCTCTCACACTCTCGCACACACTTTTTTTCCTGTAGCCAGCAGTGGAAAGGCTTCCGGGGTAAACACCTAATTGCACGCCTCTTTTCTGTTTTAAAGCTCTCGCCGCCGACCTTGGTGCTGACTGATATTGAGTTATGTAATGGGCAAGGATGGCATGTTATTTTTAAATCTACAGAGAAAAGGGATTGTGTTTGAACAGAGTACATCGCCTATTGTGTATCAGTAAGGGAAAAAAACAACGTGTAATAGTCACCTTATGCAACACCCTTGACAACGCGCACTGTAAGTGCTGATTTAAATATACACACAGGGGTATTTTTGATGATGCAGTTCATGTTTCATAAGCGCTTACATATCCTAAAATATCACACTTTCCATTTAGATTGATCACACAGTAGTGATGAACCTCATTCATGATCAGTGGGTCACCATATTTGTCTGTTCACTTCTCAGCGCTTTATGATGCATGGATGCTGTAAACACCTGATATAATTAGATAAATAAATACATTCAGTCATTACTCATTACATTGGTAAAAAGATGAAGGTACATACATAGCAACTTTTTGCATCTGTTATTGGGCCACTTCTCATTTGTTTGTCTATGTTTTAGAGTTGTGTTTAAAAGTATAATCATGGGAAGGAAGAATCAGAGCAAAATGTTAAATCCCCAACCAGTTGTTGAGTGGTTGCTGGTAGCTCCTTGATGAACTTGATTGCAAAGAGGTATACAGTGCTGCACCAAAAATCTCCTTGCAGTTGCTCTGGTTGCTAGACTGATTGATGCGGTTGTGACACCAGTTTGTCTACAAACGCTAACCAACCACCAAGTGGTAAGTAAACTTAAAAAACTGCAACACAAACCAGAACTGCCACCCTGTTTGCCACCAATTTCACCCAGTGACACCCAGCAACCACTTGCAAACCGTTTGGGAAAAACAGATTTTTTCCTGACAACCAGAGGTTACCGGGAGATCACTGGCCAGTCTCCAGACCTGTGTAACTGAGCCTTCATATGATAAGCTGTGTTAGCCTTGTTCAGTTAGTGCACTGACAGCAGTGTCCCTGTTGTTATTGCTATTTGCAGTACAGTGCATGACTTACTTTCTTAAATTCTAACATTGCCTTTTCATCCTCAGTTTAAAGTTGGCATGGGTTAAGCGCCTGAGCCATTTGCATTATTAAAATGTAACTGTTTTATTTTTTTTTTCATGCATTTACAGATAGAGAAAGGGCAGATGTTAGAGTGACTGATGGTCTGTGAAGAATGCTGACTGCAGCATTTTGCAGACTGATAACGATATGGGCAATTAAAACAATTTATCATTATACACAAAACAATAGTGTACAAGTGAGTTTCAATTACGCCAGAGTTTAAGAAACTTTTAGTTAACATAAATATTTGACCTTTCTCATTTTGAGCTTAAAAATTGACACAAATAAACGTTTTAATATTAACTAAGCTCAATGTGTAATAATTTCTTCCTTTGTGTCACAGTAACCCTGTTAATTTAAATAATAGTGGGCACTTACTTACAGTTACTTATATTAAAATGAGAATACCGGTTATTAAATGTATTTGCATAAGGCTTTAGTGGTGACCTTTTCTCGATAGCTTGAGATTTGCCCCATAAGACTTTATTATCAAATTGAGCAGAGCTTCACTCTGCAGTCTCTTATCTGCATGTGGGTTGTCAGTCATCCAGGTCATGGCACTGCCTGTATCACTGAGAGGTGTGAACAGGGCAACCTCCAAGAGGAGAAGCCCACTATGGGTTAAATACCCGGGGCTCTATCAGTTTTTAGAATGAATGAAATGTGAACCTAAAAAAGAAGCCGAATTGCCTCCATTTCAGTCGCATAAGACTCTTATCTGTGTCAACACGCTGATAATCAAAAACCCCAATGCACCCATGGTGTCACTGCTCACTTTCACATGAAGGGAGTAAATAAAGCCTGAGAAAATAAACTGTAAGCATAATGGAACAAACATAAAACAGTCATGAAAACAGAACAAGCATAATTATGAACTGCAAGCTCTGAGCTTCCTTGACATGCACGCTGCAATATTAATAGATAAGTGCAGACTCTAGCAGACAAACATCTTCCTGTCTTTCTTGATCATATTAAGTGCAGTAAGTGCTTGCATGCATATTTTTCTCAGCCTGACTGTGTTTAGATAAAAGAGCTGAATGCTTTCCTGACTACACATTACTGACACAAGACATCCATCCATCCGTCCATTTCCTTCCACTTATGCGGTCCAGGGTTGCAGGAAGGCTGGAGACTATTCCAGCTGTTCTATCAAGGCAGAGTACACCCTGGACTTATCACTCATCTATCACAGGACCAAGATGCACACACTTAGACTGAATTAGCAAAAAAACAAACAAACAAACAAAAAAACCCACTTCTAATTGGTATTTAGATTATTTGGGTTTACAGTACACCTGTCTGGTGTTCTGCACACACTGGTTAAGTCAATTGCCCCTGAACCTGTGTGCTATTACTACTGTCAGACAAGCAAGGAGTCAGCAGCACATTAGCGTGTGCAACGATGTTCCAGTCATTGTTATTCATAGGATAATACGTGGATACTTGCACAAAACTGGGCAGTGAAACTCAGCTAAAACACTGTATTTACATTTGACATTTTCTGCATTAAAATACGTCCAGTTGTGTTTGGACCAATTAAGGAGCTGCTGTCGAAATTTTTGTTCCTATTAATTTTGCTTCTGTGGTTTTGCAGACTGTTGCTGTTTCTGCTTCTGCTTCTTTTTCTGGCGGGTCACTTTAGGGGTCACCACCACAGCAGATCGTCTGCCTCCGTCTCATCTCCACCCTCAATATTCTCTGTGGTCTAATCGGTTGATGACACACTGCTTTAAAAGCGTCATTTTTAGAAAATAATGACGACTATATTTTTGTGTTCTAATAACATTACTTTGATTGACGCTGTCATCGCGTAACTGTAGATTATTGTTTATCTTGATGGTTTACAGACCTAGCATATGCATGCATGGAGCATTGTTAATGATGATATGGACTGGCAAGATGTAATTCATTTCTTTGTCCAGTAAGAATGGTCTACTGGTGCACGATAACTTCATTACAGGTTATCTCTCTTTGCATTTTATCTAGTTTAGAGTCTAAAGCAGGAAGTCTGTCTTTCTCAGTGCCCCGTTCAAACCCCAGGACTTTCCTCTTTTTCTTTTTCTTTTTTTTTTTGCAGGCTAATAGCTTGTGTTCATTTACGGCTGTAGTTTGATCATGCAAGTGAAACGTGTTACTCTTCTTAAGTGGAATAAGTGTGGATGTGGCTTTGAATAATAGATGAACCCCCGAAGTGTTATGGAATTATCTTGGCCTGACAACCTCCTCTGCAAGCACAATGTGGGAATGTGCTGATTCATTTTATGTTTAAAAAAGAGAGAGAAAGTCTGTGAATAAGAAAGGAAGCTTTTGAAACACCAGTCCATTGGATGACGTCAGCACCTTCCTGACTTTATTTAAAACCTGCATTTGCTTTAGATTTTCAGTTAACGCTTTGATCTACAACCATGTAGAAAGAAGTGCATCCACAGTGTTTATCTAGGCCATGGTCATAGAGCTGCTGACTGATATCCAGCTCCTGAATTTTATAAACAGTAACACTTGTTTTGAATATTTGCCCATGTGTTGTTGTTAATCAACATCTTGCTGCTATGTATGTGAAAACTTCTGTTTACTTTTCAGAAATTGGTCAGCATAGCTGGTAAATGAAACAATCAGCTTTAAATTATTAGTATTCTAATATGCCAAATTCTTTGTTTTTCTGTTGAGTAATATCTGATTTTAAGCTCTCACAGTACTCAGCAAAAGTCTAGTCCATAGTTCTCCAGGCTTCATGGAGGACAGTCAAAGCTTTTCTTTGGATGTTGGCTGCTTTTTGTTCTGTTCTCCATCCTGATGATCCCACACTGCTTAAATAATGTTGAGGTCGGGGCTCTGGGGAGACCAATCCATGACTGATAGTGTTTCAGTGTGTGTTTTTATATCCAGCTATGCTTTTTCTGCAGTCTCTGTGTGTTTGGGATCATATTCATGCATGTAAACTCTTCATCACCTCCATATATACCGGTGACAATTGGAATCAGACAGTTCAAACTTGGTTTCATTACTCCATAAGACTTGTTGCTGTTGATTTTCAGTTCAGTTCTTGTGTAATTTAGCATACCTCATCATTTTCTGCCTGTTTCCCTTCCCCTGACATATTTCTGATGAGGCTTCAGTGCACAGATCAAATGAAGGGCCACATGTATCTGGTGTCAGGTCTTCACTGGGTTTTCCCCTTTTTTTAAGGACATGACTTTCAGCTACTGTTCGTCTGGTATAAACAGTTATTTATAGTTACTTCTTCTTTTGTCCTCCATTTGTCCAGCTTCCTCAAAATTATTGATTTGCGCTCTGCAAACCATCTGAAAACATCCAAGTTTTTTAAGTGTGCAAACTTTTTAATAATAGCTCTTTGGGAATCACCTTTTTGGTGTAAAAATACTATTTTATGCCTGTGAAACATTGTTATTTTTGAGACTGTTAGTAAATTCGGGTAAAAAAGTGGGAAAAAATAAATGTCTATGTGATAGGCTGCTAGTTACAAAAGTCCCCAAAGATAGACACAAAACTAGCTCATCCCGTGGAGTTATGTGCTCTGATGTGCTTCAGTGTTAAGTGGCTTAATTTAAAAGACAAACAAAAAAAAACCTCACAACATTAAACTGACAATGGTCAATGTCAGTTTAATGTCAATGTCAAAGTGAGTAAAAAAGACTATCTGAAAGTCTGCAGAACTATTGCTCAAGACCACTTTTTAAAAGAATTTCAAGAGCTTTTGGCTCTTTTAAAGTAAAATAGAAAGAAGTGGGGGGGGCTTGAAACGTTTGCACAGCACCGTACAAAAACCAGCTAAGGCTGAATAGCCCAAGACTAGAGCCACAAACAGACGAGACTGCTTCAGTCAGTCTGCTGCTTTTGGATAAACTCAACACATTTCAGATCTAACACAGAGATCATAAAATCAACTAACCAAAAAAAAATGTATGTTTAAACATTGCAGCAGGTCAATCAAAAGTTTTGAGTATCAACCCCCTCGTCACTTACATGCTTAAATTTTGGGTGTTAGCGCCTTTTCTGTTCTGTTCTCTGTGAACGAGGAACGTTTACGGGTGGCTTAAATCCTTCTTCATCATTGCGTAAACATCTCAAAACACTTGCACAAAATAGTTTACTGAAATGCTGTCTGTCCACATGCTCAGAAAGGTCCGAGCATAAATATTTCCACCTCGTTGTGGGTTTTTTCCTCTCTTTTTTTCTTCCTTTTTTTTGAGGTTGTGTAGGTTTAGACTTTTTGTGAGGGATATGCATATTAATTGCATTTGTGGAAATATGCCTAAATGAGCTCGTTAGAGTTTGACTTCAGATCATAAGACTTTTAACTCTGAAAGAATGGGGAGGTGTAATTTCTTCAGTAGTGTTGTACAGTTTTTGAGTTTTAGTGAGCAGATGGTGACATGGAAGAAATGTCACGTTCGCCAACCTCGACAGATATGTCGTAGCATCCTGGATGAATCATGAGAACTTAAAGCGACTACAAAGTCAGGACATTCAAGGAGGAGTTTAGATAGTTTGGACAGATTAATAAAGCTCTGGCGTGCTTCTCTCTTTGCTAGCTTTCGTCCCTCTGTCGCAGTTTGCTGACAGTCGGAGTATATAACCCAGATATTCTTAGCTCTATAGCCAGGACATAGGTCCTCTAAATATTTTCACTTCCCCAGGTCAGGACAGTTTCCAAGTTTGGCTCTGACGGCACGGCCGATCACATGACTGCTCATTTCGCATGCAGGCCTGTCATCTTGCTCATATTTCCGTGTCTTGGAACATGAAAGACTTAAATGAGGATATGATATATTTCAATTGGCATGTTTTGTTTTCACCGCTGTGGCTGAGCTGAAATGTTTTCCCGCTTGGACGCTCGCCTTTCGGAGGCTCGCTGGAAGAACCGAGAGTCACGACTGTTTGTATTTATGGGGCTGAATCTAACCAAAGTTGACCTCAGCCTGGGTGGAGCAAACATCTGTTTTTTGTATGTGTCGCTTGCACAGATGGCCTGTTGAGCTCTCAGCTGGAGATGAAGATGTCATCGTCTTGCACAAGCTGTAAATGTTTAATTTAGGCGTTTGGCCTGATGATCAGCGATCTTTTGTGACAGTATAAACCATCTGAGTCACTCTGTTGTTGCAGACTGTGGTAATTAGGGGGAGCGAGAGGTGGAAGTGAAAGTGTGAGCTGTACTGGTTGATGATATCTGAATCCATACATGAATTCATCGTTACTCTCAGTCCATGTTTTAATGCCAACATTTTAGATGCAGCAGCAGCTTGGCTCTCGAACAAGGGCGAACCTCGCTCTTTATTTTTGGCGTGCTAAATGTCACTGATAGGTTAGCTGTCTACTCTGACATATTACACGCAGAATAAGTCTCGGGCTTAATTTGTTGTGCTTGTAGATGGCTATTAAGGCTTCAACAGTTTAGACTAACACAGTGGAGCTGGAGTAGGGGGGCACTGATGGCATATTCATAAGCTATAATTACCCATAAGTAGTCCAGTCACCTCACTGAGTGTGTTTTTAATTCCTAGGCTTGAAACAGATGCATTGTTTGTCTTTCCTTGCATGTGAGCTTTAAGTTTTCTCGGCTGTTGTCGTCTTATCTTTGAATTTACCGCTTTTTTTGTCTAACAGACAGACCTGTTTCCTCCTCACTCGAAAAACGCCTACTTCCTCTACTTCCTCCTTCTGTCTCAGCACTCTGTCGGTTGTTCTTTTGCCTCAGGCGAAGCACTGCACAGACCGTGGTGAACTTTTTGTTTGTGGCTTGTGATGCTGAAGTCACTTTACTTGGAGGCAGATTGTCACACCGAAGTCGCGCTCTCCATCCTGTTATTGTAGTCGCATGCACAAGAAGCAGGTTGATTGGGAAGAAAGCTAAGAGTACTGGTGGATGTCTTGCGGGTGAGTCCTCAAGTCTTCAGTACTTTTCACTCTTTAAAAGGCTACACAGGATGCAGTAGGCCTCAGGGTGTGGCTCCGTGTGCTCCCCTGCCTCCTTTAATCTCCAGTGTGCCACCTCCTTAAGCACGGCCATTGTGCGGTAGGATGTTTGCCGTCTGGAGTGGTAAAAGTCTTGGTATGTCTGTTCCAAGAACAGGGAACTTGCGTGGGTTTTCCTCCAGCAAACCAAAGAAGAATTGCCCTGTCAAAGAACGGACGAGTTTAAAGACGGCTGAGCCTTGTGGCCTCGTAATTTGGTGGGATGGAAATGTGGTGTCAGTAGTTTATGATTTTGGATTGAAGAAAGTGTATACTTACCCAGCTGATAAATCTGCTGCATTGGAAAGTAATTACTTGGCAATATGAATGTTCCCTCACGATAAACATTAAGGATTCGTTTTGTGCTTTGGGGCCTAATTTTGCATTTCTCTGTCTCTGTTTTTTTTGTCTCCTCATCACTAATAATTTCAGTGTTTTTATTACTTTGTTTTAGAGAATATCATCCAAGTACCTCTAATTGTTTCTGATTCACTTGTTTACCTTAATTTGCCAGCTTGCTCTTGCTCCGAGCGCTATACTTAGGCTATGTTTGTTCTGTGTTTGGTGTTGCATCATAGCTCTATGCTCATTTCTTTTCTTGTGTGTGTAGATTTATGTTAAAAAAAACATAGAGATAGTATATTGAGTGGCACATGTAAACTCATAAATGCAAAAGTCAGCTTGGTGTTAGCGGCATAACTGCCTTGAAAGAGATTGGCTGGCTGCTGCTGAGAGTTGTTACGAGCAGCTGGTAGCGACCTTTGACAGGATATCCTGCTAGTGTTGTGTGAGCGAAGGCAGTTTGTGACACAGAGGCCCGCTGAGAGGCACATGGGTCGCACAGAGACTTTAGAAATTTCAGAAAATGGTCTATTAAATAATAAAAATATTTTTAAATAATGACTTGGCTAGGTTGTTTTCTTTGTCTTGCTGGTATGCAAAGTCCCTCAGAACGTGGCGCTTCCTGTTTGTTTGAATCTTGATGCCACATTTCTCAACCCTGTCCCTAGCTTTACCCTTTATGTCTTTGTCCTTTATTTGAAGCCTTTTTCTCAGCCCTTTGTCTTCCAATCAGTGGTTTTTCCTGTCGACTTGGTGTTAGGTATACGTGTGTTGTGGAAGAATGGGAAAACAACTAAATAAGCATGAAGATTTTAAGATTAAGTGTACTCTTGCTGTTATGCCTTTCATGGCTCTTGGGACTGTGCTCTGTTTTGTGTTGATACTCTATTCATCAGTGATTCCCAGCCAGGCAAGTTTTCTGTTTTTTTTTTTCTCCAACCTCCTAAATGGTTGAAGTGTTTAATTTATGCCAGCAGTAATAGCGCAAATGTAACTGAGCTGTAATAACTACTATTATGCACACTTCTGTATCGTTAATTAAATCATATCAAGTTAAAGTAACATATTTGGAACATGAAGCATCAGATGGTGTTTATAGTTGATCTACCTTAACTACAGGGTGTGTTTTGTATGTACGCTCACAATAAGTGTAACGTGACGATCTGCTGTGTGTGTAGATGTGTAAAGATGTCACCTTTAGAGCGACAATAACTCTAGGTCCTCTGCAGCACGACTTTGGCCTTTTGTCTCAACTCAAATAAAAGATGGTGGTCTTTTTGAAGACACGCACACACACACACACACACACACACAGACACTAACCCCTGCAGCTAGGCGGGCCCTTTGTAGAGGCATCAGATGAAGAGCTTGAAGGGGTTCTTTTGAAATCCAGCCAGCACACAGACTAATACAGACACACCCACACAAAGACAAAGTTACTGATCTCTCCATATACAATTCTTGAAGCTGTCATGCGAAAGCAATAAACATGAAACCTCTCCCACACCAATAGTTCACATGATACCGTGAAACCTTGTGGTGCAGACACACTTCAGGCACACAAGAGCTTGGGTGACCAGATGTGTTATGATAGGATTTTTTACATTTACATTGCGTTTTGCTTGGTCTTTGTGGATATAGGGGGATAAAAAGGTCTTGTTAGTACTTGCACGTTTGGTTTTCCATGTTGAACATTTTTAGTTATGCGACAGTGGCATATTAAAGTTTTCCAGAAGCATAATTAATACTGTTCAGCATATGCAGGTAATCCCTGCTTCAGACCGCTCCAATCAGACCCTTTCTGCTCTTTTGTATGATGAAAGTGAGCGCAGTAAAGACCACGACGATATTATATGTCACGTACCAGCTATTTGCTGATAAGTTTAATAAATTGGAATCGGTCAAGCTCCACCCACCTGCTGTTCAAGCCTTCTTTTGACAAGGGTCAGCCAATCAGAATAAATGTGGCTGAAAGGTAGTGGGAATGACTCTCAAACCAGGAGCTGGTCAGACGATAAAGTGATGTGCTGTGCCAAGGCCTAGTAAAAGAAATGGGGACTTCTTTGAACTCCAGTAGAACCACAGAATGATAACAGATCTCCATTATGTAAGTTGTAAGAGGTTGAAGTTATAATGATGAGCAGTTAAGAAACTTGTTACAATCGTGACTAGTAAGATGAGTCAAATAGAGAGTTGTCTTAGAGAGTGGAGAAATTTGGCTACATTTTTTACAACTTTAAATGATTTCTTTTTTTTTAAAGAAAAAGGTAAATGCATTAATTATTAAACTGTGTATTGAACCAGACTTTAATAACCAAATAAAAACTATGTAAAAGTGTTACCCAATCAGACTGTGTAATGCGGGGATGGGGGCTTATTTTCCTAGGGTTCGGCCCTCCACAACAGTCCCAGTTTCTAATGTGCCCAGTCCAGATCCTGGGTGAGGGTGTTTGCACATAACAGCCTCCTCAGGTCATGCTGCTTTAAATGCCACTTAAATGTCCGAGTTTGAGAGCGACACTTGGGTAAATGTGTTAAAGGCTTCTGACGTTCATCAAGTGTTGCTAGGCGACACATCACGGTGTTTAAAAAGTGCCGTCTCGTGGTCTCTGTCACAACATTGACGCTCTCACAGAAAGTTTCTTGGAGCAGCCCAGTCTCACCATACTCTAGCACAAGTCATCCTGCGGTCTGATACGTCCATATGATGCGATAACCCTTGTCTTTCTATTTTTAACCCTCTGTTTCTCCTTTTCTTTTGTTCTACTTTCTCAGATGTCTATAATGTGCTGATTTACTTTCTTTTTTGCTTTATTTCTGTTTTTTATTACATTTTCTCTGGCTTTCTATTTATTATCAGTACCCTTCACTTTAACTTTCTCTGACACGCTGTCGGCCCCACTTTCATTTACGTAGCTTCTCGTAGCCTTCCTACCTCTGTTCCTACTCATGTTCCCTTGCCTTCACCTTCACCCTCCCCCTCCCCTCGTCCCTCCACAGATTGTGGGACCCTCCTATTACACATCATGAATTATTGAGGTGAAACCTAGTATTGCCTAACAAAACACAAGATTTCTCTCCCCTCTGTTTCCTCTGCTGTCATCATCTCTCTTCTCTTTACTGATGGCTTTGTTCCTTAATTTCTACCTCTGGCAGGTGACAGAATCACACAATAATAAACTGTTTATTGGACTATATGATTAATTTAAACTTATAAATGGAAAGATGCATAAATGAATATAATTTCACAGTCTCAGTCTTTTTTTGTATTTGTCATTTATTTGGGTTTAAATAATGTTCAAAAGCAAAACAGTCATAATTCTTTTCTCTGCTTTTTTACCTAAATTAAATAATATTCTCTCTCTAAAGAAAACTGGTACCCTCTCCAAAATTCCAGTATCAACAAGGCTCTAGTTTCTTCTGTTTATATGTAATCATGGGGAAGATAGATACTGTAACCTAACCCAGCACTAAATGCCTCCTGGTAACAGCAGGTGGGCGAGTGTATAAGGACAGATTAATTGCACACATGTACTTTCAAAGCTTACAATAACTTTGTGCTTGACTCTGGAACAGTTAGACTGTGGGTTCATTGTATAAGAGTCATGGTGCTGAATACAACGTGTAAATATGAAGATTGCACCAAGAGAATTAAAAAGAGAGCATCCAATAAGGCTTTTCTGGTCCTCGACTTACAGTACCATGTCAAATTCTGACCCTACATTCTGAATGTTGTGACAGAAATCCTCAGACCGGTCAGTATATATTTTTTTTTCATCTTCTGTTGATGAGCTTGTGCAAATTTCCCAGTTTTTCTTTGTTCTTAAACACTGCTTTCAGCTGATAGCAGGGGCACCCGGTGTGGTCTTCTGCCCTGCAGCCCGTCTGCTTCAAGATTTGACGTTGTGCGTTCAGAGATGCTCTTCTGCATACCTTCAGTGGTTATTTGAGCAACTGTAGCTCAAAGATGTCTGGCCACTCTCCTTTGGCAACAACTATCCAGAAAACTGCTGCTCAGTAGATATGTTCAGTTTTTGTACCATTCTCTGTAAACCCACGAGTTGGTTATGAGGGAACATTGAGCAGTTTCTGAAAAACTCAGACCACCCTGTCTGGCATCAACAACCATGCCACATTCAAAGTCACTTAGATCACCCTTCTTCCCCATTCTTATTCTCCTTGACCACGTCTACATGCCTGAATCCATTGAGTTGCTGCCATTTGATTGGACGATCAGATATTTGCATTAACAAGCGGTTGAATATATGTACCTAATAAAGTGGCCGGTGAGCAGGGATGGGTATTGATAAGATTTTCACGATTCCGATTCCATTTTCGATTCTGTTTAACGATTCGATTCTTTATCGATTCTCTTATCGATTCTTTTTAAAAAATGAGAACACTAAGGTCTAATAGCTTAGAACTTTGTTTTATATCTTCTCTTTGAACAAGATAGAAATTTAGGAGTAACATGGCCTTACAAACCCAACAGTGAGATCTTAAGAGATCCACAGCCTACGGCTCTTCAATGGGGTGTCACAGGGTCCCCAGGAAAAAAAAATTGTAAATGTAAAATAATAAAATAAATATTCTTCTGTAGCAATAACAAAGTATAACATCAATTATTCTGTAGCAATTACACAAGAATATCCAGTAATGTCCCTGCCTACAATTAAACACATTCACTTACGGAAAATCATCTGCTGTGGCAAATGGGTGCAAACCTTTGACCACAAACTTAGTCACTGCTCGGTGACATTCGTCTATCCTAGCCTGAAAGGAGACGCTAACGGTAGACTACAGCGAGAACTGCCAGCATCTGAGCCAGACTCTGTCTGTCTCTCTCATCATGGTCATCTAAATGCACAGTAATGGCAGGTTTTGTAATAAGGCAGATCGCGCTAACATAATATGCACTGTTAGTTGATTATTTACCTGCCGCATTAACGGGAGAGGACGTGCAAACGTTACCGCTGCTGCTGGGTTGAGATTCACGAGTCCGGAGCGGAATTAAAAACACGACATTCATTTAAGGTCATCGTGTGTTTTGTGAGCAAATGCTTTTGTATATTTGCAGTGTTTCCTCCCTTAAATGAAATATCTACTTTGCAAGTATTGCAAGTTGCCCTGTTGTCATCCATTCTCGTAAAGCAAAACCAAACTTTTGAGCATTTGAGCCGCTTAGGCGCCGTGTTTCCTGCCAGGTAAACGACGCTCCACAACGTGGTGACGTCATTCGGGGCGACTGGAATCGATAAGGAAATCGTTTGCAAAAATGGCAAACAATTCCAAGGAATTGAAACACTGGGAACCGGTTCTCAACAAGAACCGGTTTTCGATACCCATCCCTACCGGTGAGTGTATATGTATTATTTGGGTCAAATTCTGCAAAATAATATGTTTCTGGAGAGAGAAGCAGAGCACGGAGTGGAAAAAGAGGTCGATGAAAGCAATAAAACATCAGATGCGGTAGAAAAGCAGAGAAGAGAAAAGAAGCGGGGTCAGATCCAGAAGATAAAAAAAGATGGAATGAGCTCTTTATCCCGCTGGCCTGCTTAACCCTCTAGCAGAGCGTAAAATAAACACACTCAGTCACTCAAACTCAGCTAAACCAGGTTGCAGCAAATCACCTGCTCTGACATGATGAGCTGTGACAGCAGCTAGCGCGATAACAAGGTTCCATTTACAGTGTAAAGAGGCTGCAGCGAGATGCCAAAGTGACAGATAAGGGAATTGATACACAGACCACATGGCTCATGTAAATCATGATCTTTTGTAGATACGAAGGCAAACATATACGGACGCCAGACATAATCCTGGTGTGAAAAGCTTGTTTCTAAGAAGCTGTTTGCAGGAGCGCGGCGTGTCGATCGCTAGAAAAACATGTTGATCGAATGAGTCCTGGACCACTTGTAGCTCTGGTGTGCTATGTGTGTTGAAACGTTGTGTTTCTCAATTAAATTGAAGCTTTAGATAATGTGTGTGTGTCCTTGTACGTGCACATGTGTGTATATCCAATCAATATGCCTCAAGGCAGTCCATCTTTGAGTCATCTGAAGTTCTTGGAAGATGATGACAAGGTGCTGGGAACACACACATACAGATACAAACGCACAAACACGCACACACTTCTCATCCTTATTGGAAAACCAAATCCTGTGTCAGGAGAATGAGCTTATGCTCTGACTTAAGGTACAAACAAGTCTCTCGAACTCTTCACTTAATGGATCTTCCTGTAATTTTTGGTTATTTCTTTGTGTTATCACAGCAGGGTACTCGGTGAACTGAGCCTAAGTATTGGTGCAAACTATAACTATACGCCATCTTTGGCATTTATGCACTCCAGTTTTATGTTACTCATCAGATCCTGTTATGTCTGTGATAACATCAACAGAAATATGTCCCAGTGGACTTTATTGTTTGGCTTTAGTTACAACTGGAAGTCCCAGAAATTGCACTGGTAGGTTTAGTTAAAGCAATACAAAACAATTACATTCAAATAAACTGCTTTACTTATTTACTTTTTGTGAGTGTTTTTGAGACAAAAAGGGGATTGTTGATTAGAGAAAACCACTATAGGATTTTTAATGCCCGTACTTGATGATTTAAAAACCCAACATTGCACTCTGGTATCCAGCCATCCTTTTTTTTATGCTTATCCAATTCATTTTTCACATTTCATTTATTAGGTGTTATAAATGCCAGTACCATCGAATATCATCAAATAGCTAATATAGGCTTAGAACCTAAAAAAACCCAACTGGGTTCTGTTGAGGGTCCCTGATATTTAGATAATGCTAACATGTTGGTGCAGAAAACAGTGTCAACTTAAAGTCTTAGATTCACTGTGAATAGTGTGTTAACCTTAAAGGATAACGTTTAGCATGTACCCTTCATCTCATGAGGCTCTTTAATGCACTGTGTTGTATGTGTGCTGGAATAATCAGGAAAACTTTGGAAATGGGAGCATCTGAAGAACATGTGAATGTACAAGCTTTAGCTAATGTTATGGCTCTTCATCCAACAGCTGTTGAGATATTTCGCTTAAATGTTGCTGTGATATTTTAACCTGAGGAAACTGACAAATTAAACAGTGGACTAACATTAAAAGCACTGGAATATCAGGGCTAAAAATGTTGACAGCAGTCTCAAGAACAGCAGATTTCTTGCTTTCATTTTCTGTCTCTCTGTGACTTTGGGTCAGTTTTGAGAGGGATGATTATCTGTACATAGATGACTAATGCGAGTTTCTTTGTGTAATGCAACTAAATGAATCATACATGTGTTAGTACAGTAAGGCTCCTGTATTTGGGACATGTATTTTTAACATGAAAAAAACAGGATGAGCCTGAAAATTATTTTTTCTTCTTCTTTTCTTAAAAGGCACATTTTTGTGAACAAATAGAAAAGCAGGATTCAAGAATTCAGTTTATCCAGATGTTTACATAGATCTCTTTCAGTGTTGTCTTTCCATTTTGTTTTTCCTCATCTTTTGTGGCATTATCTTTTCTGCGTAAGGTTACAGAGCTGGAAAGCGGAGCAAAACACTAATTTACTGAACATCACTGAAGGCAAAGTGTATCAGAAAGTATTTAACATGCATTAAGAAACCGTTCTAATCTTCAGCAGGCACGCTCGTTCAACGCAGAGGGCTGGAGTGACTCATTTTTGTGAAGTTGTGACAAACGTGACTTGAGTATGGGCATGCAGTTTGAAAAGAAAATGCATCCACATCTCAAGCTATTGATGCAGCAGCTGCCATGGCAACGGGCCCTTGAATAAAGGCTATGCGGATTATTATGGGGTGAATCACACGCAACGCCAGGCCGGTGTCCTTAAATTAACACACGCTCTTTAAATGCACACGTGCATAGATTACATGTGGTCAGTGTTTGTAAACACGTCTCCAGTCATCCATCCACAGGTGCTTCTGCCATGTGTATTAACACTATATTAACACCATATTCTGCTCAGCCGTTTTCTCCCAGGAATTAGTCTGAGCCAGCCATTATACATTATGCATTTTCAAATTAAATATGTAATTAGACTTCTTCACCAGGAACTAGGATTATCTGAGTTTTTTAGACAAGCTGAGAAGGTAAATTATTGATGCCTTCCTCAGTTGATTAGGGGGATTTCTATGCTACATTTTCCACTCGAGACTCGTCCACCGGCGGGTGACCAAAATCTCATATCCCGATATAAGACATCTATCGTCCGATAACGATGTAAATCACAAAAATTTTACGTTTTCTGTAAATTCTGTGAATATCGGGCAGCTCAACTTGCTGGGCGTCATGTATCTGGAGACCAGTGTTTTAACAGATGCATGAAACGATACATTTTTAGACATAAATTGTAACAGCTGCCGTTTTCTTTGCTGCGGGAAAAGCCTGTTCTAACATTTGTGTCTAAGGTTTATTTTTTAGCACCTGACGGCTTTTTTGCTTCTCATCCATAAATACTCGGCATAATCTTTCACGTGATTCAGTTTATTTTGAAGTCTCAACAGGATCTTGAGCTTTATTGTGAAAGGTTTATGTGGAAAATGAACAGCGGACACCCGATGGTTTTACCAAAACAGGTGCTTGTCCGTCTGTAGTGTGGTTATATTAAATATACGAGAAAGAGAGAACTTTAAGGAACTAATATAGCCACTACAGTGACCATCAAAACAATGAAAAAATATTGCCGTAAACAGTTTATTTTGCGACACCACGAAACAAACCATAGCATAAAATGAAACGATAGACGTTTTTCTATCGTCATCCGATATATATCGTTATATTGAACAGCCCTATGAGATATCATGCCGTTTTTGGTGCCCTGAAGGGCTGTGCACCGGGACAGGGGTCAGGAAGGAGGATTACAGGTTCACATGGTTGCTTATACAGATTCAAGGTATAATTGTAAAATTCAGTTACGTTGTGACCCATCCCCAAGTCAAGTACTAACATCCATCTTCTTTAATCTGTGCTTCATCGTTTTTCTGCTTTCCTTTTGTTGTTTTAGCTTTTTTTTTAAATCTGCAGCTAATCAAGTCTTTTTATCAATCCAAGCTAAGATATCTGGGTCATGTCACTTAAGTAGTTTACTCAGACTTGACAGAGCTCACCCAGAATAACAGAAGACATTGCTCAGATCTTTTAAAGGTTGTTTCATGCGCCCCATGATGAGTAAACTGACCTTTTATATGCTAAATTGGAGGGATACCCCTTGAAGCAAGTGCTACTGCACAGGGCTGTGGAAGAAGCTCTGCGCTACTAACGTGTTTAACCGCTTGCTTTTGACTCTTATGTTCATGCTAATGTGGTTTAATGTGGCAGTTACATCCTCTCTCCAAAGCTACAGGAACTATTATGTGAAAATGTCCAAAGGGACTTTCAAACTGAACTGTTCCACTGCTTGAGTCACAGGAAGATGCTGCCGAGTGGTTTATGGTTTTTCTGCTGGATAAAAATGTCTGAATTGAGAATAGAACCAAGAGTAGCAGTTGAATTTTGACTCGAACACCAGTGAACAATTTGAATATATCCAGATGTGTGGACTTTTTGTGTTCCCTTTTGGCAGTGGGAGTAAATGCTCTAACGTCCTTCTGAATTCTTGTACAGAAAGTAACTGCAGTAACCACATTTAAAACTCCAGTTTTGCAAAATACAGAGAGATTTACGTGGCTCTGATAGGCTTAATCAGCATTGTATGAGCTTGTTTGGCAAGGGCTCGAATTTATTGGATGGTTATTTATATGTAAATGTACCACACTCCAACTTTAAATTAGTCTACCCCTGGAAAAATTGATCTCAGAGGACAAATAAAAGTCTGCCTGCCTTAGTTTGCATAAGCGATAGTCAGAAGTTTAACTGCATTCACGTATGACTTTCAGTGCCAGTATTTGCAGGAATAAGCATGCAGAGCATAGTTCTTAACTGAAGAGCCTGTCCTAGCTGTGGGCTAATGAGCAGCATGCAGTGTATTTGTGGTTTTTAAACTGGTACTGATGATAAACCCCCCACTGTTGTTGGCCAGCTTTACCTGAGATGATTTCTTGGTACGAAATAAAAAGAGCCAGAGTGTTTACTTTCTTGTGGGTGCACAAATTATAGTAAATTGATGTAAGTAGGTCAGTTGACTAACTTCCTCTAAAAATTTAAATGCTATACGAAAGTGAACTTATTGGTTTTAGCAGTTCACTAGCTTCTCCTGAAGATGAGTTTCATTTGCTTGCGCTCGTGTTACACTCGTGTCTTATTTTTCAGCGCTGTCCTTGTTGGCCTTAAAATAGTCTTTGAATTTCAACAACTCTAACACAAGCAAACATCAGTGACTAATGTGCCTCATTTTCTGCTTCTTTTTGTTCCCCTTCACTCTACCCTACAGGTTTGGATGAGCCATCTTCAGTAGTACTGACAGAGGTGTGAGGCAGTGAGGCTCTCACCCCCACCCTCGGAGCCATGCCGCCGCCAGCAGATATTGTCAAGGTGGCCATTGAGTGGCCGGGGGCATTCCCCAAGCTCATGGAGATAGACCAGGTATGTGCCTCAGTGCAACAAAAGACACCGTCATCTCACCAGCAGACATTACTGTCCTTTAAATCCAGCACGACCAGTAAAAAATGTTTGGGGTCTGTGAAGCTCACCGTGCAGATTTAAAAACCATAATCACAGTGCATGTTTTGTATGAACACATTATTGCGCAGTAATCCGTTGCTGTGTATATAATGAAATCGCTTGGATGTTTGTAGGTGTCTCTCTCTCTGGAGCGGCTGGGCGGATGTGATCAGGGCTTGGTGCATCTTTTGCGTTGTTCCCATCAATTATACTAATTAGCCTCAAGGATGTGGCCTTAATTAAAGATGTTTAACAGTTAGTCACAGCTTTGACATAGCTTTAAAGAAATTTCACTGAATATAAAGAGGCTGGCTCTGTCATTAAGAAAAGTGACAAAAAATATGGATGTTTGTGGGTAAATACCTGGGCTGTTCAGCTCACTGTCAAAGCAAAAAATATTCATATGATTGGAGGTGAGATTTGTTATAAAGCACAACACCATGTACAAAACAGGTGAGCAACCATCTCACTCTTACATTGTCTGCTATGGAAAACAAACTCCGTTAAAGCTTTATGCATCTGTCACATTACAATATCAATGAATCTTAGTGATGCTGTTTTTTAAAATGTAAAACATAATGGTCACAGCTGTGGTCAGAGGCATTATGTGGAACTCCTCGAGCGAGTTTCGCTTCATCTGACACAGATGTTCACTTAAAGTAATGGTCGTGGTCAAGGATCATTGTGATGTCACGCAGTTTGGGCCATTACCCAAGACGTTCAGCATCATAATGTTCTGTTTGTGGCGATTATTACACCGTAACCTGGGAGCGTGAGGAGATCTTGCGACCCTCTTCGCCTTCGGTTTCTTCTTTTCACCATCACTCTCTTCCGCTATCTCACCCTACCCCTAGTGTCCTCTTCTTCCAGCCTCTGTATGAACTTTTTTGCTACATCCATGAATCTCCTCTGTGGTCTTCCTCTTTCTTCAATCTGCGGTGTTTTCACTATTAAATTTCTTTCAAGTCTTTACTTGATATATTGCATGCATCTGGATAAACATAGATCTAAACTGCAACTTGAGTGGTTGGTGGAGCTCCACGACTGTAAAGGGGGTTTTATAGTTTGTTTTTTTTAAAACTGTAACATTAAATAGCTGCAATGCTAAAGTGCTATGAAACCTCATCAGTGCATAGCTATATATTCCACTGATTTACATAATGCAGTTGCTATGTTTATGCTCAACAGTTAACAACACTGCTTTTTAAAACTGAAACTGCACTTCTGTGTAGATCTGCGTCGCAGCTGCTTTCGCCTGCACGCAGCTCGCATCCATTACGAGCCCACAGATAATGGCCATGCCGTATGTCGGCAGATTGTCGGGGTCTATCCAGCGCTAGATTACATGCTAATAAAATAATTAACCCAAACAGCGACTACCCCGTGTGTGTGTGGGGGGGGGGTGACATTTTTGCTGTTACTTTGTTTGATTGCACATACAGTTTTATAAATTGGCCTGTTTGTTGTTTGTGTGACTCACAGATGGGCTAATGATTGTAAAAGCTATGAGTCACCGTGGTAACCGGAGTCACAACTGCCCTTCTCAATGGATGAACTAATGAATGAAGTGTTGAACTGTGAAGTACATGTGCTTCTGGTGCTTTAAACACTTAAGTAGAGATTTAGGGGTGTGGTTTTTGTATTAAATGCCCCCCCTTATCAGCAGCGCTGTTCCAGTCTGAGTAGATTGCCTTTAGCTTTGCTTAGGTCTGTCTTTACTTCTTTAAGCCACCTCTCCTCCTCCTCCACCTCCTTTTATCTCTCCCTGTCATCTTCCTCTTGTTCCACCTCTGTGTTGCCTTCCTCCTCTTTGTCCTTCTTTGCTTTCGCTCTTGTTCGCTCCCCCCTCGCACTCCTCCTCCCCGTGTTTTGTTGTGACTGCGAAACTTGCGCGCGCTGTGCCTCTTCCTCTCTTGTCCTCCACCATCAACCCCCACCTCTTCCTCCTCCCTCTGCATCTCCTCTGTACAATAGGCCCTGCAGCAGCATATGGCTGTCTGACTCATGCGACGGGGAGTGGGCTTCTGCAGCTCGAGCTGTTTTGATACCCAGAGAAAGTGTGTGTGTGTGTTTGGTGTGTGTGTGTGTGTGTACATGCCTGAAAACTTGTATGTGTAAATTTTGTTTACGCAGGTAAAATTCTGCTTAAGTGAAAATGTGCGTGGGTGTGTTTGTGTGGCAACATGGATAGTTGTTACTGTTCATGCGTGTGCATGCTTATTTGCTGTGTGTGCGCATGCATGTGCCTGTATCCATGCCGAGCATGCCGATAAATATGTGTATTTTTTTTATTTCTGTCTGTTTGTATATGCGCCTCTGCAGTGCACGCGTGAGTGTGTTTAGGCTACATCTGCTTCGGTGTGTGTCTCTGTGATTTCTGTATCTCTCCAAACATCTTCAGGCACAAAAGTCCAACCTTTATGTAGGAATGCGGAGGAATCGCTACAAGTTTAGACAGTTGTTTTTAAGTGTTTTATTGCTTTTTGTTTATCAGAAAGGCAATAGAGAAACTGGGGGAGGATTGGGTGGTGGGGTTTCTGGTGGAGTACAGGGATGAGAGGAATGTTTGCAGGTGGAAAGGAGCAAGAAACAAACTCTAAGACTAACACCCCGCTTAATTTTAGGTAATGTGCTAAAATTGGTTTTAGATTAGTGTCACTGCTGTGGTTAAAAGGTAGAAAACATAAAATAAAGGCATTTATTTATATTTTGGTGTGTGCTTGTGTGCACGCATCTAAGCACAGTGGTTAATAGAAGAAAAGCCCAGAGGGATATATTAAACTGTTTCCTTGAGTGAAATAAGACTAAATACCTTCAGTGAATGTGCAAAAATGTCTAGCAGCTTCTAGCGGGTCATGCTTTATTGCATATAAATGATCTCGGAGGAGGGGAAAAAAAAGAATAACCACTAAATGTGCTAAAGTGGAATAACTCCTTAGATAAACTATTGTGTGGAGTAACAGGAACTGAAATCTAGTGGGTGGTATAGGATCTTATAGACCACAGCTTTGCTTTTCACCTTTGTACAAAGTGAATTCCGGTTATGTAGGTGCTACCCTTGAACTGTACTCCTGACTGGGCTTACAGTAAGTTAAACAAAGTGGCTCGTGTGGGTTGAAAGTAATAGTAAAGGAGAGGAAGATGTAGTGGGAGGTTAGACAGGGAAATGGTAGATGGGAAAACAGAGTCAGTTTAAAGCTTGGAGAACTGCTTGTATTTATAGGTACATAATAGGCAACATATAAAGTAGGGTCACTGGAAGCATCTCTGTGTTTCTCTCTTATTTCACATTAGCATGACTGGGTATAAAAAGAGTTTACCAGAGAGGATGATTCACTGAGAAGTTAACACGGGAAGGGTTTTACTACTCTGTCAAGAGCTGCCAAATAATTCAGCAATTTAACAATGAAGTTTTTAATCCTAAAGTTGCATCATCTGCAAAAACCGAATGATTCTGAGAGGCTGAAGAAATCTCTGTAAGCAAGGAAGTAATCAAAATCAGATTTGTTTTTTCTTTTTTAATCATGAATGCTCCATCCTCTGAGCTTCAGTTGCTGTCGTGGGAAAAATAACAAGCCAGCATCCACGATGGCTTCTTAGCGCGCAGCGGCTTGGATGACATGCAAATGTTGCACATATGCAGGTTTTGGAGCAACATTTTCTAGGAAGGGTTTGCTTATTCCTGAAATGCCAAACCACATTCTGCTTGTGTTACTGCAGCATAATCTGTAATGAAAGAGGGACTCTCTGCAATCCATGTCTGTCAGCGTCACCACTGAAAATACTCACTTTCAGAGCTACAGTATCGGTCCCTTTTAGCTCCCAAATGCCTTCTGAGTGTTTTTTAAAAGAAGAAGTGATGCAACACAGTGGAAAACATGCCTCTGGTTGAAACATGTAACTGGCACTAAATTCTAAGAGCATTTATTTTTCCCAAAAATGATTAAAAATGTCTTTGATGCAACATTTAAAATGTTTTTGTGAAGGGGGGGGGGTTAAGGTAAATATGGGGGTTAAATAGCTGAAAACTTGGTTGTAGCGTCGAGTACTTTGATGAGTGTTTGTGTTTGCGTGAGTTTGTATAGAGATTATGCATGTAGCCTGGCAGCATACTGTATCTCCACAGAGCCTGAGGATGATGGCAGTGGCAAGCAAGCAGATATTAAGTTAACACTGATTAGCATTTCTTTATCTCGGCTTCCCTCCTCATACACATCTCGCATGCTCCTAATTTTTCATCTTTCTGTGTCCATCTCTGTTTGTTGTCCTCGTTATTAGCCGCATTGTTTTTATAAGTACACTGAGAGCAGGGGAAAAAAAAGACTCAAACTCCTTTTATGTGTACACTTTTTCCTTTCACATACGTTTTCCTGCTTTTGTTTATTCCCCTTCTCCCTTTTGTTCACAAACAGCCCACCCTCTTTTTCTGTCACCACTCTGCCTTTCTTTCCTTGTCATATATGCCCACCATCCTGCCATCGTTATCTTTTGTCTGTCTGTCCTCATCACCGCAGCTTCTCTTACTGTCTGGGCTAAACCCCAGCAATAAAGCAATAATGCAATATGAGCTGCGATGCTTGTATATTTTGATATATAGATACTCAAACGAATCCATCTTCACGCGTTTGGGGGGGAAGAATTTAAAGAAAAGGGTGGTTAGAATTGGCCCAGCAGAAAATGAAGTTTCCTGATTCAGAACCTGATATCGTTTTTCTGTACTTTTATTATCTTTGGTTGAGTGTGAGTGATATGTTTTTATTGATTAGCATTCAAATATCTCAGTGAAGACAGAACAAAGATCTACCACAAAGCAAGAAAGCATGAGACAAGGCTAATCAAAAGGTATTGGCTGAAGCATTTGCTTATTACGCCAACCCTTTTAACAAAAGATCTTTTAGCATGCAGCTCCTGTACACAGGGCTCGAAGCAAATAATAAAACAAAGCAAAAACAAAACAAACAAACAAGAAAAAAACAAAAAAACAAAAAACTTTCCACCTTAGATAAGTAACTACATCAAAGCAAAAGAATCAAGAGGTTTTTTTGTTTTTTGTTTTTGTTTTTTTTGCTCTTTTCATTCTTGATATATATATTTTTCTAATACTCTATTTTTAAACATATTTTTAAACAAGGAAAATGAACGACACCTTTTTAAATCACTGTCATAACTATTCCACAGGTTAACTCCTCTAACAGAAACACATCTCTGCTTTATATTTGTCCTTATCTTGTTTTTTTTTTAAAGAAATCTGTTCCCCTTAAGTCATATTGACTCTCTCTGACTTTGAACAGCTTCTGAGTACTGGGGCAAAGCAAGTTATTTTGTGCTTTATACATTATCTGTGCCATTTTATATTCAACTAAATCATAAAATTTCAGGGTATTCAGATTAATAAACAAAATGTTAGTTGGTTCTATATAGTTTGATTGGTTTATAATTCTTATAGCTCTTTTTTGCAACTTGAAAATAGGAAGAGTGTTCGTTTTATATGCATTACCCCATATCTCCAGACAGTAAGTCATATATGGAAGCAACAGAGTACAATAGAGTGTGTATAATGATTTTTTGTTCAGGACATGCTTTGTTTTATAGAGAATAGCAATGGTTCTTGACATTTTTGTTTTCACATGGTTTATATGAGACTTCCAACTCAGCTTATCATCAATTATCACTCCAAGAAATTTATTTTCGTACACTCTTTCAATTTCAATTCCATTAACCCTGATTTTAGATACATTTTTCATTTGTCTAGTGCCAAAAATAATCAATTTTGTTTTCTTTATATTTAATGATAACTTATTTACATCAAACCAGTTTTTTAATATATTTAACTCCTTTTCCGCTGTAGTCAGAAGCTGTTCTAGGTTTTTACCTGAGCAATACAGAGTAGTATCATCAGCAAACAATACACATTTTAACAGTTTGGAAATGCTACATATGTCATTTATGTATAATATAAATAATTTAGGGCCCAGCACAGAGCCCTGAGGAACACCACAAGTTACCTTCAACTGCTTAGATTTTACATTATTGAATTCGACATATTGATATCTGTCATCCAGGTAACTTTTCATCCACTTGTATGCTAACCCTCTTATGCCATATCTCTCTAGTTTATTCATTAATATAGAATGATCAATCGTATCAAACGCCTTTTTTAAGTCTATAAAAACACCAACAGTATATTCCTTATTATCTATAGCATTAGATATCCCTTCTACAAGTTCCATCACTGCCATCGAAGTGGACCTTTTCACTCTAAAGCCATATTGGTTATCACTTAGGAGATTATGCTTCTCAATATATTTATCAAGTCTATTAACAAATAACTTTTCTAAAATTTTTGAGAACTGTGGGAGTAGTGATATTGGCCTATAATTGGTAAACTGACTTCTCTCTCCGTTTTTATGGATTGGAATAACTTTTGCTATTTTCATTTGTGAGGGAAATACACCAGTTTGAAAGGACAGATTACAAATGTATGCGAAAGGTTGCACTATATATTCTATAATACTTTTAACTAATATCATGTCAATACCAAAACAGTCAGTGGACTTTTTATTTTTAAATGTCTTCACAATGTTAATTATTTCTCTATGAGTTACAGCACCAATAAACATGGAGGACACATTCTGAGTAATATGTTTATTTAGGTCGTTATTATTTCTTGACTCTGGAATTTCTTTTGCTAAATTAAAGCCAACATTTACAAAGAAATCATTAAATTCATTTGCAATGTCTTTAGTTTTATCAAGCACAATATCTTTATCTTTTTTAAAATAATCTGGATAATTCTTATTTTTTGAGCCCTTTTTGATTATACTATTTAATATCCTCCATGTTTCTTGTGTGTTACTTCTACTTTGCTCCAATAATTTGTGGTAATATTCTTTCTTACTTGTTCTTATAATATTTACTATGACCTATGGTTGATCAAAGTCATTTAAAAAAGGTGCTGCCCCAACTACGTAATGAGTAAACATTGTGTAACTGGCTCAGTTTGTTTGTCTGTTCTCAAACTTCACAACAATATACCAGACCCTGCAGGACCAGAGTACATAGGTTAGCTGAGCATTTGGCTCTGCTACTTTATAGCTAGCACCCAAGGTCAAAGTTAACACTGAAAAAATTTTTAAGAAACCATACTGAGTAATATATTATATGAAAGGGCATGGAGAGAGCTGTACAACACACATTTTATTTTTTCAATGACACCATAAAATCTCAAGTTTTAATCCAATAATATGGTTAAAGATAATAAAATACTCCATTTTAGTATGTAATGCTTCAAGATCATAGGTCAAAGGTTAGACATCAGCATGTTGTTGTGAAAGCAGGCTGACGTCAGCACGTTGTAATAAAAACATCATAAAACATCAAAGTTTTAGTGTAGCCTTTGCCCCTCGGGGCGGGAAGGTTGGCCTCAACATGAGTTGACTCGTAATGCTAAATCTTTCACTGCTGGTATACTAAGGCTGTTATTAGATGTCCCCAGATCTAGATTAAGAAACTTGTTTCACTTTAGATAGTATCTTGTTTTAGGCTTCCAGGGGCACTGAGGGGTTTCTGTATATTTCATCGAATCTTCATTCAATTTTTTAGCTGTGAAACTGTAAATGTGGTTCTTAAAAAGATGTACTCTGCACCGCTGCAGAAACACTGAATCAGTAATAATGAATGAAGCGGTGCAGCAGCCATGGTCGATGATCCCACATCAGCAGTTGGATAAATACAGGCTCCTGAAGAACAGCCTCTCATTGTGCCAGTCCCGCAATATAAAATAATTGCAGCCCTCTCTGAATTGCCTGTTGTTTTAGGAACTCAGTACTAGACTGTGAACTAAATGTAGTTTTGCCTCTTTTTTTTTTAATTCCCAGAAAAAGCCTCTCTCAGCCATCATTAAAGAAGTATGCGAGGGGTAAGTCTTCATTTGCTTTTTTTTTTTTTTTTTAATGTATGCACTAGTTCATGTCTTTTGGATTTGAATTTAACTGTCCCCTACCCCCATACTTGAATCCTATTTGCTGTTTTTTAATTTGCTGTTTTTAATGCACTTTTAAACCAATTACACAGTGTATTTTGTCTCTATCCAATGCCTTTTAGGTGGTCCTTGGGGAGCCCTGAAAACTTTGCTCTGCAGATTGCTGACGCAACAAATTTCTACATCACAGAAAAGGTTTGCTCATCTGCAAAGCTGCTGTATCCAAGAGGGGGATATAAAGGCCTGAAGTGCACACTAACTTCTGCTTGTGTCCTTGTAATCCTCCACAGAATCGCAGCGACATTAAGAACGGCTCGATCCTTCGTTTAACCACCTCTCCTGTAAGTGTTTTGCCATTTGAAAAAACAAATTCTGTGAATACGTATGAAATCGTTCACAATCTGGGACACATCCTGTTTCCTTTTCCCTTTTGCCCTCCAGTACCAGACGGCAGTGCAGCTTCATGAACGGATCCAGTCATCAAGCATGGACGCCAAGCTGGAGGCTCTTAAGGACCTGGCTAACGCGTCCCGGGATATCACCTTCGCCCAGGAGTTCATCAACCTCGATGGTATCTCGCTGCTCACTCAGATGGTGGAAAGTGGGACTGAGTAAGTGAGAAGAAGACTGTTTCTTTTGCTGTTTGGATTTGCCTTGTTTGCACCGTTTTCCCCTGCAGCATCTTTTTTGTTTGTGCGTGTGTTATAGGGAGCAGGGAAGAGTACATCCTTCCAATGTTTTACTCTGGATTTTGGATTTATGTGGCAATATTAGACTTTGACTCAAGAATGTGATCCATCAAAACTAGCAAACACAGACTCCAGTTCGATGGGATACCTAATTCAAATCTTACCATATTTAATTTCACATATTGCTGACATTATTTTTCACAGGCCTGATATAACGAACCACAAATTTGTAACAGGATCCCAGCATTATTTAAAAGGGCTGCGGGTTTGGATGGTATTCAGGTGGATCTCCGATTTCAGTGAGAATAAAAGGGGGTCTTTGGAGTTGCACTGTGCAGTCTGACCGGTTAAGTTCAAAGCATATACAGCAGCTGACTGGCCTGCTCATTCACTGACATTCCTCAGTTCACTCTGTTAAGCTGGATTTATTTTACTGGTGTCTCGTGTCATCGCCATCTTTGTGAAGATGCCTTTGATGTGGAACGCTTTTATCTCAGCGTGCTGCAGGGTTGTGCGGATGTTATTAGGTCATATAGCAAATGTCATTATATACACTGCATGAAATAATCAGTCGTACATTTGCGCTGAATGATAACCCTAACCTTGTGCATAGGTTTTGCCTCGGGTTCAACAATGCTACCCTGTGCTGCAAAGGGAAGAACAGGTTCACACAGTGCCCAGCAGCTCCTGTTCATCTTTGGTGACCATGATAGTGATATTGCACACAGCTGAGAGGAAATACTCTGCCTTTTGCATGTTCAGCACATCCAAAAACTCACAGTGTGTGTTGAGGTGGGGGGTGGAGGGCAGGCGCGGTGCCCTGGAGACCGTCTCAACTGAAGGTTAAAGCGAGGACTTTTTTCGCTGAGGTGAAACTTCTCAGCCGTGATGCCAGGGGAGGGGAGTGGGTGGGCGAGGGAGATGGGGTTTGTGCCAGTGGCATGCTGCGGGGAGTGCAAAGAGCTCGCCAGAACCAAGAGTTGAATTACAGTATGAGAGCAAAACGTACACGCAGTCACACAGAAGTAGATGGACGGTGCAAACTGGCAGGGAGGGCAGGAGCGGCCAGCCGTGCGAGACGTGCTCGTTTTCTGCTTCGTGCAATTCCCATTATCCAGCCCTTCTTTTTTCCAGGGAGAGAAACGATAGATTGAAGAGTTGTTTTGCACCTAATGCGTGGTTATAAACACACGACATTCAACGTGTCCCGACAGAAGCGCAGTGAAAACCCAAAGTAAGAACTGCAGTTTTTTTGTGCAGGTGTCGTCTTGTCACGCTCATGATTGCTTTTAAATGAAGGTTCAAATTCTGGTTAGACATGTAATGGCTTTTTTCTTAGCAGAAACCACTCAGTGATCTAGTGTTTGTGGGTACAGCTTGACAGGAAATCAGTGAGGCCTCTTCTCCTTTTTGAATATGATGTTCAAATTAGCAAATATTTGATCTTAATGCGAGGAGCTGTCACAGCAGCACCGAGGTTCCTCCTGTTGCTCCTGGACCTTTGATTAAATATGTTTTTCATCTAAATTCCCATCAAATCCTATTCAGGGCTGGAGAGTTTGAGCGGCACGTGTAAGCAAAAGAGAGCAGGGTGAGTGGTTCTGCTGCATTTCCATCTCAACAGAAGGAGCTTATGAAACAGGCATGCAGATAGGTATCAGAGGCTAACGCACACACTCTCTCTCTCTCTCTCACACACACACACACACTCATTAGTGTGCCTGCCAACCAACTTGGTGAACTGTAATTATTCAAGAGGCTCTGTGCTCGAGACTCATGAGGGCAGAGCAGTTCTGTGATCTGATGCTTCTGCCAAAGATGCTGCACAATATTCATGTGTAGATCAGCTGCCCAGCTGATCACCATGAGTTTAAGGCAGACATTGCCCTCTACTGACAAAAACATGGAGCAACTCATACTGTGGTTTGACACACGTTCAGAATGTGCAGTGCAACTTCAAACTGATTAACACCGCCACCCTTACTATCAACTTCGGTCTTCTTTGACCAGGTTTAACATATGCTGCCACCTTGATATTGTCATTCATGTTTTTTCTGTTTTTGTCTTGTTAGCTCCCAGCATAATTTTGCCTGTTAAATTCACAAAACCTGTTCTAAACATTATTCCATTGAATTGTACCTTATTAGCAGTGTCATCCCTTTGAAAACTGGATTTACAGAGTAAAAGGAACACTGATACTGAAATCAAACCCCACTGTTAAAACAGTTTTTAGTTTGTTTTAGCAGGTGAAATTAAGAAGTTCTGCAACTACACTCATTAAGAGCAAAAAAAATGTCCCTTGTTTAAATCCCATGAAGGTTGTCTCTTTCTGGACCTGGCCCTCGTTTCCAGGGCTGCTGCTGTTTGTAGATCGCTTCCAGGAAGTCCCGTTCTGACCAATCCTGTTCTATCAGATTTCTCCAAATTAACAGTCTGACCCTGGGAGATGAATTCATGGTAAATTCACTCCATACCCATGTTTGCCCTCTTGTCTCAGTGCATGCTTATCAAATGTCTTTGAGCTATTCAGCTAGTCTAGTCTGAGACCTGGATCTTCCTAGCAGTGATGATCCACGACATAAAGGTTGAATCAGTTGGACACAGAAGCTGAAGTTTGAGATCCATGCTGAAACCCAGAGCCCAGATGCATGTGGTCAGAAGCAGACTGCCAGATCTCTGAAGCAATACAGAGGTGCACATGGAGACAACCTCATATTAGCTGATTTTTGCACACATGGGTAGTATCGCTGAACTTCATGAGTGCACCTGTCATCTCGAATCTATTCAGGGAAAGTTAATTCTCTGCAGATGTTGCTTCCTTTTGCTTGTTTAGCGTAAGACATTTCTCCCACTGCACCTGTCACATATTTACGAGTTGGTCTCTGCTTTTTGAAATGTGCCAAACTCCCGTTTCGTTATGCTCACTGTGGCACATTAGGTCTGCAGCAAGCTGCTTTGTCAGCCGTTTCTGCTTGGCATGCTTTGAGCCCCTTAGCAATCCAAAGTGTTTATTTTGAGTCGGTGTATTAAAGTTGTTTACATTGAGACTTGTTTTACATTTGCACAGTAAGGAATCCTTCTTCCGTGTATGAGAGTGGACCTCCTTAGAGTCTGGTCTCTTTGAGGGATGTTTATTGTTAAAAGATTGTGATTTGTGTTGCTCCCTGCTGAGACTTTAAGGTTTTGTTGTGTGTTTCCCACCTGTGACACCTAAGTTTCTCTTTACAGGCGCTATCAGAAACTGCAAAAGATTATGAAGCCATGGTAAGCCCCTCCCATCCCCCCGGGTAACGTCATTGACTCTGTGCTCTTCCTAACCTGCTGCCTGAGTCTGCATGATGAAGACTCTGGCCCCAAAGCCTTATGGGGAATTACTATAATTATGTGTTTAACACAGCCATTTACAGGCTTCTGTTTTGAAATCACTTAAATTTTTATTTTTATTTATTTGCATGTGGTTTTGGGCAAAATAATCTTCTTACGTCTTTGCCTCAGACTGTTGGAAGGCCATGATTTATTTCTAAAAATGTAATGCCGTGAGAAATCTATAAAAACCAGATCAGATATTGCTGTGGCCATTTGGGGTTCAGCGGAGCTAATTTATTAGTTTTAGTCGGTGCTTACATTGAATTAAATCTTGGTCTTCTTTCCTAAATAGTGCTCAGGGTGAGGTGGATTGCCTCTGCACTCACTATTAGACTTCAGCTACTTTTTTCCTTTTACATTATTAGCCAATAGCACATCACACATGAAGACATCACACATTAGGATCATCATCCATCTGTCAAATACGATTTTCTTCTCTTTCTTTATCTTAAATAATCTATCCTCTAATTTCAGTGTTCCTCGATTTCATTAAGCATTTACTAGTTACAGTAACTACATCAAAATGCCCAATACCGTCCGCAAAGGCCTCTTCATTCTTCAGCTGTGGGTTACTAATGACTGTTACTAATCATGTACCATGCAGCAGTACTGACCCGTGTGTTGAAAGCATTTCTTATTATTTTATCTTTGGTGTCTGGTTTGCTGATTTGACGGTGGATGCCACTCTGTTGTGTTTAAAACGCCGTTCTTCACTTTTGTAAACAAACTTAAAAATGTATCTTTTTTTTCTTCTCGATAGAAGTTTCAGGAAAGATGCCAAAATTTTTTAGTCAAACATTTATTGTATTCGACTATAGCTCCATAGGTGTTTGCTATATTTTCATGTTGCATCTACTAAAGCACCTAACAGTAAATCAGTGTAGGATAAACAATGAGCAACACGTTTAGTCCAGGTCACAGTATTTGCCTGAGCAATGCCAGTTGTAAGCAGTAGAGGTCAGTACTGTAAAAGCTACTGGTGAAACTAATAAAAGGCCAGAAATCCCAAAACTCATGTAAAAGTTAAGTAGAAAGGTAATGTAACTCCAGAAACTCCTACTGCTGTGATTTGTGAGGAAGTAAAAGCTTCTATATTTCATCATTTGCAATTTTTTTTCATTAAGTTCATGCAGCAGAAATATGAAGTGGAGGCTGTTTAATGTGGTCCTTGCTTTGGCTCCCCTGTGACTCTTGCAGAGCTGATTGATTACTCTTGATATTTGTGTAACTGCATGACTTCACTCTATAACATAGCTTTCTGGTCCTGATTGAACGCCGCCCTGTGCTGCCCGGCTCCTGCTGATTTTCTGATGGCCCCTGCTGTTTCTCGAAGGCCAGTTTGTCTGCACTGCATCTCAAGCCTCTGTCCCCATTTATTCTTCTCTCCTCCGCCTGTCTTCTGTCTTTCTTCAGCCAGCCTGGTTGCGGCATTGAATTTATTTTCATATGCACCATTTTCTCTGTTTGTGCCTACCGCTCGCCCCTTGTTGCCTTCCAAGCCATCAGGGCTTTGCAGATTATACACTGCTCCAAGCCATCTGCTAGAGAGAAGCGTCCTATGGTTTGTGTGTCTCTATGTGTCCTGCCCTTTAGTTTTGGAGACTTGCTGTCCTTCACTTTGACGGCCTTTGTGGAGCTTATGGACCACAGCATCGTCTCCTGGGACACTTTCTCTGTGGCATTCATCAAAAAGGTCAGACCAAGAAAACGTTTCATTAAAGGCAGCCCTGATTTATTAACGGCATTCAGAGTGCTGTTGTTATTTGCTGAATAAAGCTTTGATTGAACATTTACATCATGACATTTACAGCCTCTGCAATGAAGCTCGTCCTATGATAATGTCCCGAAGCTCAATGTCTATAAAATTGTTTGGCAATGGTCCGATTTTCAGGACATAAACATTAAATGCAAAAATACTCTAAAAAGAAAATTGCTTGTGTACATTATGAGATGTGTGTTTAATTTTTTTCCTCATCTCAAAGTGTTTCTATTTTTTTTTTTTTTTTATAAAATGTGTTTTTTTAAAACATGTTTTCAGAGTTTGTACCTAAGTTTGAATTTAAACTTTTAAAAGTTATGAAATCTTGCTAATTTTTTTCCATCCTATTTTTCCAGGATCCTATTGCCTTGTTTTTGAATCAAAAATTGCTATGCAAAATTTAACCGTGTCTGCGACAGATCCTCTAAACGCTTTGCCCTGTTTTTTTCAGATTGCCAGCTTCGTGAACAAGACGGCCATGGACACGGCAGTGCTGCAGCGTTCCCTGGCGATCCTGGAGTCCATGGTGCTCAACAGTCAGGATCTTTACCACAAGGTGGCACAAGAGATCACCATTGGACAGCTTATCCCGCATCTTCAGGGGTACGTGAACGAAGCCGTAAATCTTTTTTAACATTAATCGAGCTCGCTGGTTTCTGAAAAGCTTCATAGTGATAAATGCCTTTAACTCCTATTTGGACTGTGTTTTAATTACAGGACTGATCAAGACATTCAGACCTACACTATAGCTGTCATCAATGCTTTATTCCTCAAAGCTCCTGAGGAGAAGAGACAGGTGAGGCTGCGGTGCACGCACACACACAAATACACTGCATATACTGTATCGTGGATCATTTCATGTTGCAGTCATCAGCATTTTTCAACTCTAACAGTGTCTAACTGTGTCTTTGTGTGTGGGTGTGCATTTGTATACGAAACTATAAAACATCTGCAGTGTAGTGCAATAAATAAAACCTAAGTGTAAAGAAGTGCTACCATGCTCCCATTTCTCCAGTCTTTCCCACACACACGCTCTCTCACACATGTCATGCGTTGCCCTGTAGCTCATCACATGATCCCTTGCCCCAGCACCATAGGGTCCAGAGATGCGCTCTGACATTAATAATGAATGATGCTAACTCAGAGCCTTTCTCCTGCGCAGCACACAAAGTTGAAGGCACGCTAGACCGAAACGAGCTTCGCCGCAGTGCTGAAAGCAGACTGCGTGTGGCTGTTTATTATCAATTTAACACTTTTTGTCACCGAGCTTGCTCAGAGATGATGTTGTGTTTTATAAGACTCTGTTTAGGGGACAAGCAAGCTGTTTCTCTTTTAGCTCAGGTTACGTGTTTGTGTTATTTCTGCGAACAGGCCGCTTTTAAAACGCGGTGATGTGGGACCACAAACTAACACTAATCGTGATCGTTTATTTCAGCGTGACGTAGAAGATGTGAGATGCTGGCTGCACTCTTTTTGTTTTGTTTTTCCTCTAAGGTCAGAGAGTGTTTTGTGTGTCTGTGTGCGTGCGTTAAGGACTCGACCATCAGTAGGCCTATTATTACAAACCCCCAGACTGTCACCGTTCTGCTGACTCTGTTGCCCCCCACCCCCTTTCTCCCCTCTCGCCACAGGCTGCTCCGCTGACAGAAAATGTTTTTTTTTTAACCTCCTCTCACACTTTTTTTTTTTCTCCTCCACATTCACTCACTCACTCACCCTCTCTGTCTCTCTGTCTCTGACTTTGTTTCTTCACTGCACACGATATGGTAGTATGATGAGCACATTGTGGACATCCTAAATTGTCCCCTGACAGTAAGTGCACCCTTGATTAGCACCCTTTGTAGTTTGCACTGTAGAAGACAACAGTTAGTGCATTTAGTATCCCTTCTTAAGTTCCTTTTTTTCGGATGGCTTTCTTACTTGTTTAATTAATTAATTATGTATTTTTCATTTCTACCCGCCTTAATTCCTCATCGTAGCATGGACAATCCTAAGACGCTTTGTCTTGATACTGCGTTGTGTCTCACTCTCTCCCCCGCTCTTCCCTGTTCCTCCCCACTGTTCTTTCTCCCCCTTTAGGAGATGGCCCATATTCTTGCCCAGAAACAGCTGCGCTCCATCATTCTCAGTGTAAGTCTATCCATACCCTTCTCTTCTTTACCCCTCCAGTGTCTTCCTCTGTCTCCTCCTCTCTGTCTTTGTCTCTCTCTGTTGCTGTTCGCGTTTCAACCTCTCTTCTGTGACAAAAATGACACCTGCCACATCTTTCTCTGTTTCACCCCCTTGGTCGTTATCTCTTGTGGATACTTTTTCCACACCTGTTCCCTTTTGTCTCTTCATCATCTCTCTCTTGTGTGAAATCTCATTCTCCGTCCCCTTTTCCTTCATCTGCCTTCTGCCTTCTAATCCTCGTCATTCACGTCCAAATCCTCTTATTCCTCTTTGTCATATCTTGTCGTCCTCCGGCAAAATCCACTTCTCGCCTTTCTGACCCTAAACCCTTTCCCCTCTCCTTTACTTTTCCCATTTGTCCTCTACGCCATGCAGAATGTGATCCGGAGCAACACGCCCATTAATGATGAGATGGCACATCAGCTGTATGTGCTGCAGGTTCTCAACTTCAACCTGCTCGAGGACCGGATGATGACCAAGATGGATCCTCAGGACCAGGTGTGGAGTGGGACAGTCAATCAAAACGGGTGGTGGTGGGTGTGAAGAGGGAGGGAGGTAGATTACCATCAGATTTGCATGTCATCTGCAGCGGCTTCATTTCTCAGCTCAACAAAGATCCCAAACAGACTGCTAATACGTTAAAAGCATCCCTGAATAGAAAAACACTGTAACGACACTGACTTTCAAGTTCGTTGGAATTGTACAAACTCTGTTTTTGCCGTATATACTCTGTTACCATGTGTGTTTGTACCTTTTCCCCCATTCTTACAATCATTAATCTTTTGTTCAGTGGCTCGTGGGTTGTTTGGGCTGGAATCATCCAAAATAATAATAATTTTTGGCTCAATATTTAAAATCGGGGAATTGGCTATTGTCCAGATTGCCTATGGAGCTGCGAGACCCCAGACGATGGAGAATGAGGGTGAAAGATTTTAAGACTGTAAAGTGGTAAATGGAAGAAAAGACTGATGGGTTTGTGAGCAGCGCTTTAACATTCCTCTCTGTGTGTGCAGGCTCAGAGAGACATCATCTTTGAGCTTCGGAGAATCGCCTTCGACGTAGAGTTGGAGCCCAACAACAGCGGCAGCATTGAGAAACGCAAGTCGATGTACACCCGCGACTACAAAAAGCTTGGCTTTATTGTAAGTCTTTTTAGAGGGCTTCGTTAATCCGCTTCCTCTCTGATGTTATCCTCCTGGTAAAAAAAAGCTTCTTTTAAACATATCGCAGCTAGTGCAATAACAGGCTGTATATCAAAGATAAACAAAGCTGACATGATGTCACCCACTGGTTTGCAAACTTTCTAAAGTTAATGATTTTGGCTCCTGTGGTCTTTGAAAACCACATATCACAAGTGAAGCCGAGATCTCACTGAGAAACTGAGGATGTTCCACACTTACACAGGATAGTCATGACCCAAAGGTTACTGATTCATCATTCTTTGACAATGAAAAGAAGAAAAAGACTATCATGTCGTATTAACCTGTGACTATAAACTCATCAGGAAAGTGTTTACTGATGCTTATGCTTTGGCTTTGCTGTTCATACCCAGTAGCTACGTTTTTTGTACAGCCTTGGATGCAATGTACCAAAATAAGTATAGTATTGTGGAATGTGTGTGTGTTTATGTGTTGCTTTTGTGTTGTATGCAGCAGTCTAACTATGGCATAAGAACTTAAGTAAAGCCACTGTGGCTTGGTGTAAGCCCAGAGCCGTTTCGGGGCTCTTCCCATTCACACTCCGACTGCAGTGTGTTCAGTAGAGATAAGGCCAAATTGGCCTGTCTTGTCTCCACTGTGGGGAGAAAACCCACCCTAAAAATCCTTAGTCTGCTTTCAGTGCTCCTCAGTTTGCACAGACACACACATACATACTGCGCGTGCACACATATAAAACTCATCATTCTCTAGATCAGCCTTATCACTACTGAGAAAAGTTGTTTACCTTCTAATATACGCAACTTCTATACCGTAGATATTGTTGGACATGCTGGGAGATTGTTCACATTTGATTAGATATGCATGTGCCACGTAGTCTATTTCTGGTTTAAGCCTATAAGTCTGCTTGCTGTCAGGCAGAATTACAAAACTGATGAGCCAGGTCTCACTGTCCTCCATTTCTCTTTCATCCACCGCTTCCTTTACTCGTCTTCCTGTCGCTGTCCTCTTCAGTATTCTGCGTCACATTTAAAAGTCAAGAAGAGTCTCGGAGCGACGCGTCTTCGCGTGTATCTGTGCATTTAATTGTTAGTCGTCTGCAATGTCTGGAAACAATTACGTCTGACAGACTTTCAGCACAAACGGTTTCTTCCCGCATGTCTGATGCAATATTTAGATGTTAAAAGTAGTGCCTGTGTTTTTGTTATTTAAAAGTTTTGAGTCTGATTGTTGAATATTGTTGAATATTTTAGTATAAGTTAGTATTTCATATTGTTCCTTCCCCATGGCCCTTCACTTCCAGTTAGAGTTACTTATGGCAGTTTGGAGAAATTTACTTGAGTTTAGTGTCGTAACTATGATATCCATCTCCAAAATGTCAACTTTTAGCCCAATAATCTTGCATTTCACCTACAGTGGAAGATATTTTATGTGTTTATACACTAGTAGAAGTTATTCAGACTCTCAACAGACAGATATATATATAAACACCTAGCAAGGCTTGGAAAACAACCTTTTTAGTAGTTTCCATTGTAGTAGGTCTTACAGGGTATCAGCCATGAGTGTGAAGATCATGTATTTGCCAGATATCTGTTTAAAAATCAGCGACAAGTTGTGTATTTGTTTTTACTTAACAGATTTCAAGTGGGCAGAGCTCTAGTTTTAAAAATAAAGTCTGCACCAATTATAATTTTGCATTATTTTAACCTAAATCTAATTACAGTGGGTTATTTGAGACTGCTAGCCTGCTGCGAATAAATCAGATCAATCCACACCCACACACTCCTCAGTACTTTTCTACTGTTTGTTTAGTTTTTTTTATTAACATTGTCTTTAATGGAATCAAAAGCTTCGAGGGTCTTTAAAAGGACGACCTCCTGCTCCACTAACGCGGCCCTAAAACTCCAAGTTTCCTCCCTGACAGAAGGAGAGTGTTTATGTTGTGCATGTGATCCCTCAGCTGGGGGGAAAAGGGGAAACGGGATGTTTAATTGATTATATCGAAGAGATTAAAGGTTAAAAAAGGAGATTTGGTGAAATGTGTTTAAAAATATGTCTCACACTGCACCTCTGTTTCTCTCAGAACCATGTGAATCCAGCTGTGGATTTCACCCAGATTCCTCCAGGCATGCTGGCTCTGGATAACATGCTGTACTTTGCCAGGCACCACCAGGACGCTTACATCAGGGTAAGCACGCACGTACAACCCTAACGCATACACAAATGCCGCACAGAGATTCCTGTAGTGTCCTACAAAAGCCTCACTCCCCTCCAGCTCATTCAATCAGTGAAGTTTCTGGCTCGTTCTCAACACATCTTTCAGTAAAACTGCATTTCACGAGGCTTCTCAGCCCTGACAATAAAACTTATTTAATTTCTTTCACCGCCAGTCTCTAAACAATGCTGCACTGACATTAAGTGCTTTTTGTCATCCATGATAGCCAGCATGATTTTATACAGCTTTTATCATTATGACACGATTGTGGGAAAAGAGAAGCGTTAGTCGTGCCCGCTCAGCCCTTATCAGACGAACAGTGGGAGAAAACACAGCCTTCAATTCCACAAATTAAACTGTCGCCAGCTAAAATGATTGGGACCTTGATGGCCTCAGTTATGGCGTGCTGCCACCATCCACGTAATTAGAGTGGGGGTTTTTGCTGATGACTTTTATGTATAGATTTAATTTATGTTAATCCACGAGCTCTAAGGGGTCAGATAAGGTCAAGAAAAAGACTTATAGTTTCTACCTCAGTGTTTATGGGAAAAATACCTTCAGTGTGACATTGAACCCTTTTAAAAGGGTTTAAGGCCCCTGCACCTAATTAGTGTCAAAAATGCATTGCGTGCTAATGCTCACCTGTCACTGCAGCAGGTAGCTCTGCATGTTTGATTTTACACCGGATAGACTTCCCGACACAACTCCAAAGGGCATTTGTTTCCCAGGCTGGAATTAAACCAGCAACTTTTCACTTTTCCAAGTGAATCTGCTTTAATCAAACCCAGTAAATGCTATTAATTCCTGTCAGTTAACCTGTCAGAGTGGAACACAGTGCAACATCACAAATTATTCTTCACATAGAGCTGGGGTATCTGTGGGCCAGAATCGGCCCAGCAAAGACTCCCATCCGGCCCCTTGGATGGCTTTGGAATATACGAAGGAGGACATAAATTATGGCTTTTCCTACTGATAAAAACACCACTCACTGCTCTTCATTCTGCACCAAAGTAATTAAGTAATAGATTAAAAAAAAACTAAATTACAGTGAAAAATCATCAACTTTTCTATCGAATATATAGAAACAAAAATTAAAAAACAACAAAACAGTAACTGTAAATTAGGGAACATTCAGTTTTTTAATTAGTCTGGGCAATGAGCTTTTTTTCAGCCTTCAGGCAACACACTCACCAGAAATGTCTTTTTTTGTTTTATAGCCCTGAGGAAATACGATTTCTTGCCTGGCTTATTTTATAACCTCTTGTTTCCAGATTGTCTTGGAGAACAGCAGTCGAGAAGACAAACACGAGTGTCCGTTCGGCCGCAGCAGCATCGAGCTGACCAAGATGCTGTGCGAGATTCTGAAAGTGGGCGAGCTCCGTAAGTCTATATCAGCAAACGCACGCACACACACACACATACACTTTGCAGACACTTTGCACACACTTTGAATAAAGAAATAAAAAAAAAACAAGATGCTTTACGTGCAGAGATGCATATAGTTGTGTGCAAGAATACAAACATCCAGAGACACAAGTACACACAGCCCCTAACTGTTAAGATGAAAGCAGCCATTATGCCCTGTAATTGTGCTGCCAGGAGTTCATTATTTAGTGATGCACCTCGCCTCCACGGAGCCCCTTTTCAGCCTAATATGCCGCCTCTGGATGGCACACTGCGCAGAGAAAGAGACGCTGTGCCTACGTCCACTTCAAATTGATGTGCCCTTTTCATCTGTCTTTACTTGTTTAAATAGCTGAGCTGGTCTCGGTTCCGTTCCAGACTGACCCCTGCTGCTGCCTGTGGGGAGGAAGAAGGCATTTTTAGCTCAGTTTTAAACAGATATGCCCTTTTCTTCTGCTTATATTCTTTTTTTTCCAGAGGAGTTGGCTGCAGTGCAGGTTTTTTTGTTTTTTTAAACTCTTGTCGGAAAATTGTCCTGATAAAAGTGCCAAGCTAGGTTTCAATACCAGATAAGAAAGTGTGGAAACACTGCTTTTTTAAAACGTATTGTAATTGCCCTGTCTATTTTAAACATGCTCTTATCTCTGCCAGACTGAGCTATAATGCTACATTTCTATCCCCGACTTTCCTACCTTGGTCACATTCTGCCTGCTCTACTTTTATCCCGCGAATGACCTGTAGACACGTCCTGACCGGGAGAGATGGCTGGATGAGTGCAGGGCACCGGTGGCGTGTGAAAACATGCTTTTACTTTTCCTTGTTTCGGTGATCACTTTCATTCTACTCTGTGTTTGTTTGTGCATCGGTACGCGCCTGCTGATTCTTTGCTGCAGATCTCTGGGTTATATTTATATTCTGTATGTCAGTGCTCTTTTTTCTTTTTTTAAAATCCAAATGTGCTTCACTCCACGTGCCCTTTAGGCCTTTTCTCTTAGCAGACTAAAATTCTTCACTTCAGTCTCTCTTAGAAATATCATTTTGACCTCATTCGTACCGAAATACAGATAAAACAGCCAGACTTGTCCCTAAATAGGGAAACATGTGTATCTCTAAGGCTTTTTCTAAGCTTCGAGTTGAAGGGCTTATGCAACAGAGCTGGATCCCTGGGATGAATGCCAGACTGTCATTATGAATAAAACTTTCTGTTTTTGAGAGACTTTCTCGTTCAAATACAGTCCAAATTTCCCCCCCTCCCAAAAAAAGATTTGGGATTCTCTTTGAAATGTAAGAGTCGTGATGCCGGCTTTTGAACTGTGCACTCATAACGAGCCGGATGGTCCCTCTCTTCTTTAGCCCAAAGGATGCGACTAAGCTGATGATACTGTTATGTTATGACACAAAAAAATTCCCCTCCAGGACCGGATGCCCTAGTTGAATTATAGCAGTGACCTTGACTCGTACTTCTCAGCCTTTCAGTCCCCAGTGGCTGTATAATGTCCCCTTTACTGAGGGTGTTAGTCTGGGACACTGAACATACCATTAATATTTATGATGCAGCCGACTGTGTTTATGTATTTGTGAAATGGGAGGGCAGATAAGAATTGCAAAGGTGAACCCATAACCTGCAGAGAATGACCGATCTATCTGCGATAATATGCTCTGCTGACATGATAACGGCACATACGCCTGTTTAAAACATGACACGATGGCTTTATACATAAGTAGGCCATCGTTGGGTACAAGGTTTAAAAAAAAATGGATGTAGAGGGAATGAAATGAAACAAGGCAAACACTGGGGACAGGAGAGAAAAGACAACATTTTGATATATTTGTATTTACTAAGCTCTAAATCTTAATCTTCTCATCCATCTCCGTCAGAGCTCCAGTAAATATTTGCTCAGTCTCACACTCTTTGAACATTGTATGAGTCCAATCCTTATGAGAGGATGCCACTGTGCCCCAGAGTACTCATAAGCTGCATTGCTTTTCTCCTGTAGTGAGCTAAGTGCATTTTCATACACACCCCATTAGCCCTGTGTATATTAACACACACTAATGAACGTACGAGTAGGACAAATGTAACATGGGCCTGGCAGGTGCTTAGAGAGTGACGGCTAGTCATTAATAGAGTGTGCGTGCGTGCGTGTAGCACTTTCCCCAGAGAGATGATGGTGGAGAAATGAGTCTTGGCTCTACACCGACATCATTTGGTTGACCTGTCGTTGGAGAAACAGTGAAATACCTGACACTAATGAGGATGTTAGAACTTTTCTCTTTTTATCAGCTTTGATGGTATTTAAGTCAAGATACTGTTGTGCGTTGTTCCACCAGTAACTTAAAATGTAACAGCGACGTTTCTCTTTATTGTAAGAGTTTGTACTGTGGGGCAAAAACAGTCTGTTTCCTGTTCACTACAAAAAAGTATGAAAACTAAGTCATGGACGAATAAATCTGACTCTTGACAGTTTGGAGGGCGGAGCCCAAAGGCCCTAATGTGATTGGTCACTTTCAAAGCGGTGACACCTCCACCTCTGTAAATGACAGATTCAGGTGACAGTATTAAATCGACTTACTGTGTAACAGCATCATGAGCGCTGTTTCATGGAAAATGAAGTTTGCTAAATTCACTCTCAACTGTTCACTTTGAGCAGAAAAGCTGGTAGGTATCACTGGATTAGTTCAATGCTAAAGAAAAGACAGAGTACACAAAAGCAAGGAAGTTAATTGTGTGAGTGGCCATGAATACCTGCGCCTGTGAAATGAAAGTATAAGTGCATGATTATGTTTTTATCTCGCACACCAGTATAAATATTATTCCATACAAAAAACCCCTGAAAAAATTCTTTGCTTGAACCACAGTGGTGCTAGAGATGGCAACGTTGGTTGGCCAGTTTTGGATAGGGCATCTAACATAGGTGGAGTTGCCATAGTAACATCACCTATTTAATTTAGGACTTACATTTTGAATTTAACTCTGTGGCTGTGAACATTTTTTTTTAATGTTGTTGTTGATGTTTTGCCTCTATGTATTTTGTACTATGCTATTAACACGACACATTAATGCCAGCAAGTCTGGTTAGTTCTTGGAAGATTAACTGGTGAGCTTGAATGTGTTTGCTAAATGTCTGGATAATTAGATGAATTGGTTTCAGATTTTTAGTGCTGACTTGCATCCTGCTGTCAAGATAAACTGTAAAAGCTTTGTAAAAACCTTGTTGAGCTTTTATGCAGCCCCATCGCTACAGCCCAGTAGTTCAATCAAAGACTGAAAAACCTGAAGAAATTTAGTATTGGCTGGTGTTGTTTTTTGCCAGCCATCTACATGGTGATGCTTTTATTATGAGTGTGCTCAGTTGCACACGAGCTGCTGGAACGTCTGCATCCATCACTGTAAAACAGTAACTTAAATTTAAATGTTCTTGTGAATAATGTTCCACCACACAGTCTTAGTGCTGCAGAAGATAAATAAGAAATTGATACACTGAGAAAGCTGTACTCCCTAAAACTTTGATGCTACCGAGCTACACGCTGATGCAAAGCTGCAAAACAGGAAAAAAGTGTTCGCTTTTTAAAAAAAAAAAAAAAAATCTGCTCTGTATCCCTTTGTGGATAAAGGCAGAAGAAAGAGACCGTGGATTAATGGTGACAGCAGTGACGTCTCTGTGGCTCATTTTCTTTCTCCATCTGTGTGAAATGTAAGTATGGCTCTGGCACGCAGACGCTCTCTTCTTGTTTTCTCACGAGGATGAAACACGGAGGGATTCTGGATTTGCCGGGGCCTGCTGAAGTTGCCTTTCTTCCCTGCTCGCATCTTCAAGCGCTTTCATTCTAACCACATTTTTCTCACTTTTCTCACTTTTCGTTCTTGCTTTCATGCATCCTCCTTCTTTTATTTGTCCCTCTTTGTGTGTCTGAAGAACATCTGTCCCGCTCAGACTTGTCGTCCTTTCTCCTGCTTTTATGGTTTCGGTTGCTGTCTTTTCCCATGAATTTGACAAAAATGGCACAAGCACACCAGAAAGTAGCATTATACCATTGTCTAAAAGAAATACTATATAATCCACTCATGAATCTGCAGTGATAGTTTTCTTAGTCCTCGCTCAGGTGAACAAACTTTCTTCTATTCTGTTTTTCTATTTCACTCTATCCGTGTTTTGGGACCATATAGTATTTTGCCTTTGTTGCTGTTGTTCAGATGTCACTGTGCATATTTGATCTGCACAAAGGAGGCAAGCTTATATCAGCGCTGATAGAGCCTACATAATTCATAACAGCAGGTGTCACTCTCTGTCCTGCCTCCCAGTCTCTCTCTCTCAATTACTTCCATTAATACATACCTGTCCTGGCTCTATTTCTCCATTTCTGATGCCTCGCTTCGGATCCTAAAAGATTAATTGTCCCAACAGTGTTTCTGCTGGAACACGGGGCCTAATGGAATCTGTGTCTTTGAGACGCCGAGCCATGACTTCTCTCTCCCCGCTTAAGCCGGCCCATGGAATATTTATGAAGTTATTTAGAACAGGCCAGGCATGGTGAGTAATGGCCCTGCTTGGTGATTCACGGTGTGTCGTCTCTGTGCTGAGATGGAGAGCTGGGTGGTGAGGCATGGCGGGTCCAGGTAGGACGCACGCATGCTAGCAGACACGGATGCCAAAATCAAAAAGAGACCAAACCCAATTTCTAAGAACACAGAGAAAAGGCAGACTTACAGTCACGTGCTGTTCTTCAGGTTTGTTTCTGTGTCTTTCTTTAGAAAGCCATCAGCCAAGGTCAGAACAAAAGGCCGTGTACAGCACCTTGGTCAAATCCACTGTACATTTCAGCACATGAGCAGCATCGCAATAAAGAATATTTACAAAATTCTCTTAATTCAGTTTTGTTGTTTATATCACCTCATCTGCCATCTGTGTATCTCTTACTTTAAGCAAAAATTTATTATACTGTTCATATATTTGTACCACCTTCTAATATTCTAATAAACTCTAAGTGACACTAGTTAGAGAGTAACGGGGCTGTTGTGATACATATGGCTAGTTGAGTCCAGTCACTCAAAGGTTTGTGTGTGGACTTGTGTGTATGTAGTATGTCCAAGCCCAGCAGGTGACTCAGAGTCATCCAAACTCATTAACCTCCCCTGCTGTTACCCAAAAAACAACACACACACTTCCACACATACACGTAGAACCCTTGAGAGGTAACACAGTGTGAGATTAAAAGGCTGCTATGAGTTTGGACTGGCCCACAGTGTGCCAGTGAGATGTAGTTTTTACACACACTCACAGCCGCGAAATGGATATTCATGTTGGGACATGCAGCCATACACTCATGCAGAAGAGTAAATAGCAGCCACAAATATCATATCTCACATTCTCGGGCTTTTTAATCAGTCCGTTTCAAATGGAAAGAAACAGCTTCACAGCTTTAAAATGTATTTCATTACAACTGATTGTTTTCTATGGCACATTAGTGTCTGTAGTCGCTATCTTTGCTATCTGTACCTTAACTAATTTCTATCCGTGAGCACATCTGAGGGACGAACGGGCATTACACACCATGTGGTGCATAAAACAGTAAAACAAGCACAGAGGACTGTGCTTGCAGGAGGTAGATTTTCATCCCTGAGCATTAATTCTACCTCCTGCTCGTATGTCACACGCTGCGGGGAGGCCAACGCAGCATAAGAGCAATAAAGTTGTGCCAAATATTCAACAGTGTCACTACTTCAGAAAATCATATCAAACAAGAACAAGCTCAAACTTGCTACTGGTAAACGGTCCTTGAAGTATCCGTGACTCAGCTCGCAAGGTATTTATTTTCATCATAAAATGTTTCTGATATTCTGGAGATTTCCTAATGCTGGGATATTTTTAGTGCCCAGCAGCAGAGTTTGCTCTGCAGGATTGATTTGAGACTTTTGGATTATGTTTTCCAGCCGAAAACTTGTAACCTAGCATGAGTCCAAGCACATCGGAAGTAATCGATTTTGAGTCATTTCACTTTTGATAGCATTATTCACACTTCTGATTTGACGAGGCATTTTCCAAATTCAGCAACTTCTCCAACTACAAATATCAAAGTGTACAAACATTAAGTGTTAGCTGTGCATTGACGTGGAAGCTGATCGTCAAATCACAGCTACCACTGCAAGCCACCTCCTTTGTAATTCTCCCTCAGTGAATCAGGAGGAGATGATGGCAGAAGGATGTAAAGGCCAAGCGCAGAATCCCAAGTATCCCTCGAGCCATGACATGAGCATCTATTTGGCAGTCAGCAGCCACTTCTCACAGTTGTCAGTTGCAGGCTTGTGTTAACTGGGGGGAGGATAGCATTCTTCAGGGTTTTCCACTTCATAGCCTCGGGCATACACCAGTAAACGGATTGTAAATTTGAGAGCACAAACAACAACAAGCTTGACAGATGGGTGCTTGAGAATCTCAATTTTTGAGCATCATTGGCATTTTCCAGAAACTCCCGTCCCCTGTCAGTTCTCAGCATGTCGTGATATACTAAAGTGGCTCAGTGGATGAAACATAAGCCAGCCTATGCAAGTGCTGCCGATCTAAATTTTGCTTGTATGTGTTTTTTGCTCTTGGAGGTCCTTGGATGTAATTTACCAGCAAACCATGCTCTCAACAATCTGTTTCCCCAAAAGACCTCTTACTGGCAGGCTGTCGAGGGTGAAATCAGACAATACAAAACCGCTGAGGTCTAGGGTCTTTATATAGTTGTAAAAGCACCAAAAGGTAGCTGCTGCGGAAGCTGAGAGTTACAAACGGGACAAAGTTTTCTGTGCTGTTAAAATGAAGGACGATGTGAATATGGTGTAAATGCACGTTTCTTTCCTATCAGATACAAAATGAGATCAAATGCAAAATTCTATCAGTGTAATCAAATATTCAAAAGAGGCAATTTCTGCACTTGGAGGATAAATTGCAGTTACTAGCTAGTTGTAGTTTGCATGGAAGAATCGGCTTGTCTGCAAATATTTGGCATTTATTCCCCGAGCTGTAGTGAAACATGAAAAAGTACAACACAACCTAAACTGAGACAATTTGGCTTCAAAGTAAAAGCAAAAGTTGTCTCTTTCCAGTTTGTGACACAGGTTTCACAGTTTTCTACCGCTTGGTGAGCAGTTTGCAAGTGTTTGCAGACCAGTGTATGTCTTTCATACAACCTACTCTAACTGAAGCATTCGTGAGGCGGTTTTCAGTGCAGAGCCTTGCGATCATTTTCACACTGATGACTCCCAGCAACCAGTTGTCAACCAGTTGGGGAATAAACCTTTTTTCCTTAGTGACCAGTGGGTAAATGGGGCTTTAGCAATCAATGAAACCAATTGGGGAATACATCTTTTTGACCGCTGATTGCCAGATGGCCACTGCTGGGTCTCTAGGCCTGCATGCCTGGGGCGTTACGCAGCATTTTTTCCTTTCCAAAAAGTGAGAGCATTCCCAGATTAAAAGGAAAATGCACGTTATCGTTTGCACCTGACGCAGCTACATTCTTATAAGTCTATTATTTTTAGTCGATGCACAGTACCTGTACCTGTATGAATATGTTTTGTTCTCTCGTGCAGGCTGTGTTTGTGTGCATACCGCACTAATGCACGAACACATATGTGCATGTAAGCTGGATCATTTTCTGTTGTTTTGTAATGATTAACAAACAATTCTGTTTTTTGCATTTGGACCGCCGCAGACAGATTGTGTGTGTGTTTGCGTAAGCATGACTCACGCCATCTGAGATATTCCTTCAGAAGAATCTGGCACGAGGCGTAATAGAGTGCATGGTTTAGCCCCCATATTTTGCATATTAAGATATAAGTTGTGTTTAGTACCTTTAATAATTGCAACCCAGGCACAGCAGACTCACAAAACTCACAGCTGGATGCGAGCCTCATTGTAGCTGAGAAGCTGAGAAAGGAAGTCTGTGCGAGCAGATGCTGCGAAATTTGTTGGATTTCTGTCTCAGTCCACAGCGCTGATGGATTCACTACATGCCTCCCTCTGTCTCATTTTCCTTTCTCTCCATCTGTTACCCTCCTATCCTTTGCTCTTCCCCTGTCCTCTAATGCCTCTTGACCATTGTGAGCAACACCACATGGTAAAGTGGTTTTGTTATGCAAATGAAAGCCCCAGAATTTCGAGGCTCCGACTTTTCCCTGTTTTTCATCCTTATCTAATCTGCATCCCTCCCGATAATGGCACAGTTGTTGTTAGGAGATTCCAAATAAAACAAATTGAATATTTTGAACAAATGGTTTCCCGTTATTGTCTTGCATCTCTTGCACTGCCTCTTTTTCTTCTTTTTTTTTCTTTTTTTTATCTTGCATTCCTAAGCAGAGCCTTGGACCAGCGACCCCCTTTCTGCTGGCATCCTTATTTAATGATCATTTGTTTCATGATTGAGATACTTTAATCAGAGCAGAGCCAGAGCTTTGCTGGTCTGGCCCAGATATTGTAAAGTTTTTATTGTTATTTCACATAGATTCCCGCCTCAAAATCTCATTGACCGTGCATTTGAAAGGGACACACTGACCCTATAACATTTGGCAGGGTCTTAATAGGCTCGTAGGATCATTAAAATCCCTGCTGAATTCTTGTAGCAGTCTAGCACATAAGATGTGCTAGATGGATCTACAAAAGCTCTCTCCCCTTAGATCCAGTATATTAGTAGAAACACTAGTGAATAGATTTCGCTTTGATGCATATAGGTTAGCTTTGATGTGTTTATTTTAAGCCTGATATCCATACTTATGTGGTTTTAGTGACACTGTGCTGTAGAAATACACAGTCAGCCTGCTAAGTCATGCAGCCAGCTGCGGTTTGCATCTCTGTGTACCTGCTGCTTTGGCATCCTGTACACTCACGCAAACAGTGACTGGATCAGGAAGATGATGCTGACGCTGCTTGCTGGACACACACACATAAGCATGCACGCATGCACACATTCACACACGCTCTCCCCTCATCACAGTTGGACATGAGGCCATGCTGGTATTGTAATTAGAGTGGGGATGACACTTTTTGCTGTGTATTCATCATGTGGCATAGCTGCAAGGTGACTCTGAGAGTTGTTGTGCTTGCTTTGTGCACGCTCACAGACACGCGTGCACACAAACAAATACACAGCAGACCTTGACAGATGTCAGGATGGCATTCAGCCTCTGTCTTCCTCTCACACATGCATAGAGATGTGCGCTCATTCTGTTTGGGCACATGCTTAGTCACCTCCCTCATGTCCACGACTCATCTGTTTGGTCGCCAGTTGAGTAATTAGCTTTCAGCCGATGTCACCGAGTCCTCGGAGCTATCACGTCGAATGGACTGATAACATGACGGGTGACGGCGGCGTACACACGCAAACGCACACGCGCACACAAGTCCACTTTAGGAACGTGACAGTGACCTTTGAAAGCGGCCCACGTCCCAGAAGATGGATGAAAGGAGAGGAGAACCGCCTGAGCCCCCTGAGTGGCCTCGTCTTCATGATTAAATTTGTTGATGTCGTGGAACATCACTGTACCGATGTGTCTAATTTAGTCTGCAGCCAATGGCTTTGAACTCCTCTCTGCTGACAAAACTTTAACATCCTATCAGTCAGTCCATGAGCTACTGAAGCAGTGTTAAAAAAAAAAAAAAAAAAAAAAGTTCACATACGCCTTCGAGTTGTGATTTTGAATTATACATTTTCCAATATTTTATAATATTGCTTTCCCTTTGGTGAAAAGAACTATAAAAATATCAACATTCTTTTAAAATATTAATTCAAAAAGCCTACACTTGCTCCTACAGCACCAGGAGTCTACTTATTATTTTTATTACAATTGGTATAGATGATTTAAAAAGAGCCGTTGAAGATGATGCGTCTACACAGATAGCAAAACAATGTAGCAAAAACGTGTCAGGAACAAGTGGCAGCCTGTGAAGCTGCAGAGTCGATGCAGACGTGTCAAAAAGTGCAGTTCCTCAAAGGGCCAGAGATGTGAAAATGCCAAGGCTTACAGCAGAAATAAACATGTTTTCAGCCTGGTACAGAAAACAAAACTTGTCTCTGTAGCCAGACAGCTGCATGGGCATGAATTTCTTTTAATAACTCGCTCGTTTACATTTTTAATGGTTATGCATCTTTTTAGTGGCCGGTGGATGCAGACGCAGGTATCTGCAGATATTAGCTGTCTGCTAAGTTTCACCTCCGCTAATTGGAGTCGCTGAACTGAACCTCATGACTAAAAAAAACGTGTTTGGGGTGCTGGTGAATTTTTCATGCAGTTTTCTAAATAAATGGCTTGCTGCGCATTTACTGGAAATAACGGACTGTCCGAGAAATGTGTGCTCCAGTTTTTTACAGTAGGTGAAATTCTTTACTTATTTATACTTAGCACTAATTAGCAGGTATGTGTCGGTCCAGTGCACCTATACAACTGTGAGTGCTTTGTGCTTAGCAGGCAGACTGATTTGCTAAACCGGAGGCTTCCACAAACCAGTCTGTGCGGTCTCTATTTGTATCGTGCTGTTTTGGTTTGCTTCTTTTTTCTATTCTAACTTGAAAGCTAAATTTATACCTTCAGTTCTTTCTTGTATATTTTGGCTGTCAGCTGTCGCTGTCTCTTCATTAATTTGAATGAGATCAAAGCTGTTATAGGGGCCTCATCTTAAGTTGCAGAACTTCTTGTTTTTCCTCCCTGGTTTTTCACAGCAATGGCTTTTTGTTTTGGATCATTATCTGCATGCCAGATGTTTCTGTCCTTCAGATTTAATAATAATTTGAAGACCTACATTTAGCCAGTGATGGGTCTTACTCTCTCTCTCAGTCCATCAGTCCTTCAGCTAAGCTATTAATTGTGTATCGGTCAACCTTGAGTCAAATGGATCACGAGCCAGATGAGCTACCATGTCACTGAGCTTCCGGTTCTCTTTACACATCTTCGGGATTTCAATGATCTGGAAAAAATAGCTTAACAGGCAGTGATTGAAATAGAGCATAGAATTGTTTGCATAGCCTCAAGCAGGAAGAAACAGGCATCAGTCACTACAAAGGCAACTATCTGTACCACCAAAGATGCTCTTTCATCATTTTCTGTTGACTGATAATGAAAAAAGTATTGAACCAATGTTCTGCTGACCAATGTGAGCATATGGTCAAGCATAATTTAAATGAGCCATTATAGTGTCCTGTTACTTACTCTGAGCGGTACAGGCACTGCACATCTGTATATGCAGATGGATGAAACACACACAGGACAAAGAATACTCATTAGAGCTGGGTTATAATATCACTCCAAGTGTCTGCTGTGGCCCCATATGCTTGGCCAGAAAGAGTCATAAATTGTGACTTTAACTGAGTATGAGTTCACGGCCGCCCTGCTGTTTCAGACTGTTTTTAGCCAGCTGCAAGCAGAGTTCAGTATCTGGGTATGTGTTCAATGATGTGAGTCTTCATAAAGTCATCAAAATATAAACTCACGGTATAATGTAGTTTTAAAACACGCACACACACACACACACACACACAGAGAGAGAAATGTTACTTGAAATATGAAATTTACACTAACTTTCTTAATGGAAAAAGACCAAAAATCAGTTTTTTTGGTAGAATACAGATGAACTATTAAGTAGGAAGTTGTTGTTGTAATGGTCTGGACCTGATTGATTTTATTTATTTGTTTTACTTTTTTATTTTTAATTGTGGGGTTGAATTTAACCCTGAACGTGTGCATTTTGACCATCATCCTATTGCTTTATTGAAACAGCAATGAGTGGATGAGTCACCCTTTAATGGTCTATTTTACTCAAAATGGGACAAAATTATGGAAAATGAACCTCATGCTTTATTAAAAAAGAGCTGAAACCGGCAATTGAGACATTAAACTCAGTAAGAAAATTTTTACTTTACTTTATTGATTTATATAGCACTCTTCACAGGATCAAAACCAAAAAGTGCTTCACAATAACATAAAACAGTACAATCAAACATACAGCACAAATCTAATTAAAAGCTAGTCTAAATAAGTGAGTCTTAAGATGATGTTTAAAAGAATAAATACAATCCAGGCAACGTAGAGATGGAGGGAGAAAATTCCACAACCTGGGGGCCACCGCTCTAAAAGATCTATCACCTCTGGTTTTAAAACGTGCTCAAGGAACTACCAACAGCCTTTGATTAGATGATCTCAGGCTGCGAGGTTCTAAAAGATCAGAAATATAGGCAGGAGCGTCATGATTCAAAGCTTTAAAAGTCAGTACTAAGATTTTAAAATGAATCCTAAAATGTACTGGAAGCCAGTGTAATGAGTGTAAAACCGGTGTGATGTGCTCTCTTCACTGACTGGAGGCGGTGAAGATTCTTTTTGCTCAAACAAAGAAAAAGACTGTTACAATAATCTAAGCAAGAAGAAATAAAAGCATGAATAATCATTTCTAACTCAGATTTAGACAAAAAAGTTTGCAGTTTTGAGAGATTTCTTAGCTGAAAAGACGTTTTAGTGGAGCCGCAATTCAAGTGAGAAATGGGATCGTTTACTTATAAACTTCTATCAATTAGATTGCAACCAGAAGAGTCGCCCCCTTCTGGCCATTTGAATGAATGCAGATTTTGACATTGGCTTCACTTTTCAAACCTGGAGGCTTGATCCAGTCTGTTTGCTGTTAAAAGTCAGACTGAAATAAGCCGTCCTCTCCTCCTTAAATTGTTCGCGTTGATTCCCGGCTCTGATTTCACTTGCAGCTATTGAGAGTAGTTTTATTTTTTTTATCATCTTAGTTGATTTAGCTACTCAGTGCAAGGCAGTATTGTATGTGATTAAAACATGGATCTTATATGACATAAAATCACAATTTCAATCTTTACTGTATATTTAATTTTTATATGGATACAACTGATCGTATCACAGCTAAAAACAATAAGTCTCTCAGTAAATTACCTTAGAGTATTCTCAACATCCATTCTAAATTTTAATTAAAAGTTTATTGCATGACTCTGCAGGTCTCCCCTTTTAGAAGGACATTTTTAAAAGGTAGCTCCATTCACCAGTACTCCTTAATGTCAGGTCAGTAATGCCAGCCTGTGCACTGAAAGAAGTTTTCTAATGGATTCCTGCTTTCATGCACACAGCGTGATGTCTCTCAGCTTCAAATCGAGGTCGTGTGCATGATTTGAGACGAGCAGTAACAAGAAGCTAAATACTACTGTACATCGATTTCAGCTGCATAGCCCCTTAAGTCAGAATAATGGGCAATAAAATTTTATTGCACTTCTATTTTCATTTCATTATTGTGTTTATAGTGTCACTCAGAAAAATGCTAAACCGCCGCTCTAGTTAGGGGGGAAAAAAACACAAAGGTTTGTTAAGGCTAGCAAGGCTTAAAGCTCTAGTTACCTAATCATGGCAACAAGACTTTGCACTCACACAGTTCCAGCTCCATTCAGGTGGATAATTTTAAGTGCCTTTGTGCAGTGCTGAGAATGATTCAGTGGCATTTCAGCTAGCTGAAAAAAGGGAAGTACTAAATTGTTCAGCATTTCCCTCCATATGAACTACAGCACTCTGCAGTAAAAAAAAATCAAATATCAAAAAGCTGAAAACAGCATCTATATGTAAACGTGATGTATTTCAATTTGAATGAACAGACTGAGCATCGCAGCCATTTCTCTGCTACAGTCGCATGAGAACCATTTAAGGCTCGTTCCTAATGTCGATTAAACTGCATCTTAAAGTGCACATTTTGGTGTTTTGCTTTTTCCCACTTACTCTAAGCTAAGTGTGTTTGTATTCAACCATCCGCGTTCTGTAAGCATTTGGATAATGGCGCTGTTTGTGAACCATTTGGAGCCATCCGCACAGTGCCATGTTTTACTTTCCCCCCTTAGCATCGGTGCTTCTAGAGGTAATAAAACCACCCTCGACTCAGCACACTTTACAAAACCCAGAGATGGACAAATCTCTGCAGCATCACACCAGAGAGCTCGCTGTCTGTATCTCCAGAATAAACCTTGACATGTAATTCCCCTCACCTTGGCACCTTGGGGCTCTGTTGGTCCTATCAATAAATAACCTATTTAGCTCAGAGGTCACTTCAAACTTCAGCCTTCCTGACACCTTGTACCTGCCAGATTTTTTTTTAAAAATGGGGGGGGGGGGCTGTACTTGATTATTGGGGAAGTTTTTTGTAATCTGTCCTTTTCTTTTTTTATCTCTTTCCTCTTTTTTTTTTTCCTGTCCCCGAGAGAAAGACTGTAGACTAAGCAGGTAGTCAGCATCTGTTTTGGCTCACCTCTATTAGCTTCCTGATTGACTACTGGCACGGGTAACACATTTCCCCGGATTCCCCTCTCGCCCTCCCCTTAATCTCACATCTATCGCTTCAAATCAAGGCTCAGGTCGCTGTGCCCGTGGGCTGAGGGCATCACTCATTATACTGTGAAGTTTCAATTGCAGCCTGACCCCTTCCATCCAATTTCATGGCTGCTCGTGGTGGGCGAGTGCTCCCGCTGCTCCATTCTGAAACTCTTTAAATGAACCAACCTTTGGCTCAGGGCCGCCACTCATCTCAGCAAGACGAGAGGGAGACGAATTTAGTTCAAATGAATGTCAAGCCTTGTTATTGTAGCTCTTGGTTAATGCGGTTTGGGCACTCAAGAGCCTCGGCTTTCTCTCTTCCCTCTCGTTCTTATTTCGTACATGCTCTCGCACAAATGGTGAGGATTGAAATGCTTCAGTGGGTCGCTAATAAAAAAACAAACCACCTCTGGCTTTGGAAAATGGAAAGTCTCGATGTAGTCCACTTGGAGCCGTTTGCAGGTCACAGTTTGCCTCTGAGGGGCATTTTTGTGTTTGAAGTTGATGAGTGGCGAAATTTTCAATAACACGCAGTTTTGCTTCATTGGGAAACTGCATCTGTTTCTCTGTAGTGTTTTTCTTTTTTTTTTCTTAATGAAATAACCTAATAAACACGTCAACTTCCTGCCACGTCTGCAACGCTGAAGCAGACAATCCCTATCAGGCTTCTTAGATTTTCTCTAATGAACCGTGTGTCATATTCCATAATATTCTGTCGCTAGTGGAAATTACATTATTTTCAAGGTGGCTCTTTAATATACACAAACCTGATGATTCTGCTTTCACACTTAAGCGTCTCTGTGACCATCAGACACATATGTCAGCGTTAAGCAGAACCTTTCAGCAGCTCTTAGTGTATTTTATTTGTAATGTTTCTAGCTAAGTGGTGTTTACTTGCTGTGGTTGTTTGTGTGGGATGCCTGTCCCAGTGTGCTTCTGTCAGGTGTCTCGACTCGAGCTTCAGGCTACAGTCCTTAATTGAAAGGAGCATTTGGGTTAAAATAAATGCACTTTTGCTCACCAACTGGCTAATCCTTTGGCATTTTGTTGTGCCTGAGGCTACGTGTTAACTAACAAGATCACACTTTTTAAAATATTTATAAATCTAATGATGAGTTCAGTGGTACCAGAAGTCACAGTTACAAACAAAATATCCAGACTAATGTAAGATGATTCGCTCTTGTGGTATTTGCACAAAACAAGCTGTTTGCCAGGCATCATGTCAGGATATCAAAGATGTTGCCTGAGCCGTCTTCTAGTTAGCGTAGCTTAGCATAAAGAGTCTAAACGGGGCCAACGGCTAGCAGGGTCAAGCAGAGATTTTAAAAAGGCTTTTTCTGTCAATTAATAAAAAGCTCATATTTTATCATTACAAGGATAGTCTGGGCAATGAACTATCAGCACTTTTTCCATTTATCATGTAGTTTCACTGCTCGTCTGGCACACTTAAGATCAAAGTGGTCTGTATGTGGCCCATGATGTAAGCTGACTTTGACATCCCTGTCCTAGATTGTTGACAATAGAAGTTTTTCATTTCTAAATGCAGTTTTGAAACTAACATGGTAAATAAAACCAGACATGTTGCACCAGTAAAACTTTGTCTGAATTCACAAAAAGTTAGGCAAGGTGTCACAGTGGTTGCCCAGAAGAGCAGCACAAAAATAATTTCAGCACACATACAGACTGTATATAAAATGTCATGTATGTCATGTTTCTGAGCTTTGTTTTTATTAGTTAAATGCAGCATTATTTGGGTTTAGTCAGATTAGAGCTATCTCCTCAGTACTTAAGAATCTGTATTTTTTGTGCCCACAGCCAGTGAAAACTGCCATGACTTCCACCCCATGTTCTTCACCCACGATCGCGCTTTTGAAGAATTCTTCTGTATCTGCATCCAGCTGCTCAACAAGACCTGGAAGGAGATGAGAGCCACAAGTGAAGATTTCAACAAGGTATGCTGTGTGCGTGTGTGTGTCTGTTCTTTTTCTTTCTTTCTTTTGAGGGAGCAGGAAGGTTGAGATGAAGACAAAACATCACAGTATTCATGAATATTATCGGGCCTAGGTTTTGGTTTTGTACTGAGCTTTCCACATAGATGTGTCACAGCTGGAAAAAGCAAGTAAGTGTGCTTGTATATTTCATCATTACTGCAAAGTTCACGCACAGCTCTATTTATTCATTAAGCATGGATACCTCTTTAGTTTATTACCCCTCAGGCACAAAAAGGCAGATTGTCGACTAAGTTTGTGAATACAATAAGTCAAAAAAGAGGCGACATAGGAGCTTCAAATTGATACCCTAGATGCCTCTACTAAAAATCTCAGACGAGTTTGAATGTCATTGACCTTGTTTTCTGAAATCCTTGTGAATGCAATTCTCCAGGAGGATTTTGAAACTGATACCACAGGTGTGCCTACTTGGAGGCCGAGGGGTAGCACTGCCTTTCGCCAGTATTTTCCTACTGGGATTAAGAAGTGGATTTTTTCATTTAAATAAGAGGAAATCTGGTGTAAGGAGCATCTTACAAAACTTAGCGCACCACTTAAAAGTGACAAACCTAAATGCCGCAGTTGTACGGTTATCCATGCTCTTGTGATACTCATTATTCCAACATGTACCCAGTTGCACTCGGTTCAATATTCTGCAGCAAGGCTACTCACTAAGACCTCGTATAGCTCTCATATCACGCCAGGTCTGATGTCGTTACACGGGCTTCTGATTAAATTTAGGATTCAATTTCAGTTCCTCCTCATCTATAAGGCCTTGAGTGGTCTGGCGTCAGAGTATATCAGTGAACTATTAATGCCATATATCCTTTTAGACCCCCTGAGGTCCTGTGAAGTGAGGGCTGATGATAGTAGCCAGTGCAAAACTGAGAACACAAGGAGGCTGTGCATCCCACTGCCGGTAAATGTTGCTAAGATGCGTTTATTTCTCGTAATATGTAAAATAAAACTTAGACACAAAGGGCTGAAAGATGTGACGGATGTGAAAGGTGTGATTTGATGCCGCAGATTTAGAAAGGAAGCTTGTACACATGTTGGAATATTTTTCCTGCATTGTTCTGCTCTGGTTCTGGTATAAAACATTAGCTTTCTCTGTTGGCAGAGAGAGCCCATATAAAGCCCCTACATCTTCATTTGGGGATCAGTGGAGTTTGGATGAAGATGACATACTTCCTGTTAGCTGGCTAATGTTGAATCGGCTCACACGGGAAATTTATGTAGGTGCATGGCCAGACGGTGTTGGTAATGAGGTGTTTATGACAGATATTGTATGTTGTGAAGTCAATTGGGCATCAGTTGTAGCAGACAGCAGATGCTCTGTGTCTTTTCTCTAATTTATCAAAGAAGTTACGATTACGTTACAATGTCAAATGCCAAACCGGTACGAGCTTTACCACTGAAGAAACCAGCCCTTATTTCAGCTCGGAGGGTAGATGCTGTGTGGTTCACTCTACCGTAAGCAGACACACACTGTGCTGCATAATGGTGACACTCTAACTGTCAACTCAGACCTCAAGCGGCCCCGAAATATATCTTCAAAGTTTGTTTTTGGTTGAATTTGAATGGAGTTGGTGTGCATGAATAATTGCATCATCTTCAGGTGTTTCGTCGCAGAGTCAAATGATGGAAGACGGCAGTGGGAGTTTCATAAGCCGGTCTCAGTGTCAGCGCAAATGTAACTCGGTGTTCAGATGGAAAATTGATGGAAAAATCTCATGCTCAACTTTCACAGAAGAAATGAGAAGTGATATGGAAAATGTACTGGTGTTGTTTCCAGACTTGTTTTGATCCACCGCGAGAGGCTTTAGGAAGACACCGTGTTGAGACCGAAACAATAAAAACCTTGTTGTCTCCTTTTTAGCATTCGAGCAAATGTCAAAGCCACCTACTGTCGATTGATGTGCTCACCAGCAGCTGTGTTTTTATCTCCAGTTAATTTGACAGCGTGATTGTTCTGCTGTTGTTTTCCATTCACAACCGAATGGAAAATGAGTGATTTTCAGTGTTACACAAGAGATTTGTTATGTCACCTGATTGTCTAATAGACTGAAACTTGGGCTTTATTTAATAATAGACACAGAGTGATGGAATAATCTCCTAATTGACACATATTGCAACACCTGAACTGGCTAGTGATCCTGTTAACCAGTCCCCTTCCCTTCACATCGTTCACTTGAAGCTAGAATCAGTTTTAACTGACAGAGACAGAAGATGCTTACCTCCCCAGCCTCGTCTTTCATTGCGCGTGACTTTGAAATTCAGCAGTAGCTGTTGATAGTAAAACCATTTGGTCTCAAGGACGGTGTATCAGCTAAATGGGGCGTGTGGAGGTCAGTGGTTGCATCCTCTGCTTATTTCCCCTATGACCTTAAAAGGAAGCCTTGAGACATCTACCCCACCTGATGATATTTAAAAGTTGTCATTTCTACCTAATTTGGTAAACAACAATCTAGTTTTTTGTTTTTATCTGTAGCTGAAGCAAAGGGATAGAGAAGAGGAAAATTCACACTGGGAAAGCTCAGATCCTTTTAAATGCAAAGTCTCAACATGCTCAGTTTAAAATCAGAACGTGATACTACTTTGAACAAGAACTAAACAATTTAGTGGAAGCAGTTTATCCAATATATCGCTAAAAGGCAATAAAGTAAAATACAAATCACAAAAAATTAACATTTAAAGTCATAAAAAGCCTTTTGAATGTTTTAAACGTATCTCTCTGACAAACGTCTCAGTACATAAGCCCGCTGATCATTAACACCAAGAGATCTACTGCAGTAATTCAGCCAATTACAAAGAGGCATGGTATTAGCATTTGGAAAATGTCTTGTTTTTATTATTGCCTGTGTTTTTAGGGAATAAGAGTAGGAGAATTTCTTTAAATGAAGAGTAAAGGAACAAGAAAATGTATAGTTTGGAGAAGGCCAGAGACTCATTTTCTAGATATGTCCTGCTTTAATTCAGCTGCTTTCTTGCAGAGAGTGCAGGAGGCACGAAACATAATGGCCACTGGCTACCTGCGCTATTTTCTCATGGACGTAATGAGGCATTGCATGAACTTTGTGTACGAGGCAGCTCACGGCGTAAAGACCATTTAATGCCGTGTGAATGAGTCAGACATTTGCTTTCACACATGCAGCTCTGCCGAGTGATGTGGAGTATATGGATGCAGATTATCAGTCTTTGTTGCCGTTTGTCTTTATCGCCTATGAAGGAAGGATTTTCACAAATAAATAAGTAAATAGCAGACATTCAAGCCCAGGTACACTCTCTTGAACAAGCAGATATTGGCTGTGCTATAAAAGGACCAGCCCGTACCTATAGTGTGTAGATGTGTGCCCCGGCTCCAAATGTGCACACAGTATATAGGAGGGTATATCCTCTTTGGAGAGGACGCATGGATGCGTGGGTGGATAATTCCATGTGTCAAGTGTAATTCTGAGGGCGTCCACTTTAGATAAGGTTCCCATATGGCTAGATGTTCCTGTAGGTTCTACATTTGCCAGGCAGTCAGCTTTCTGAAGTGCTGAATACTTGTTGGGAAAAAAATCCTTGGTCAGGTTTTGTCTACGTTTGGATGTGAAGTGTGTGAGTAAATCTCGATGGCTCTTTCAGTGGCTGCATCTTCACGCTTGATGGAGCATCTGCCCAGTACACACACACACACACACACACTGTGAATTTAAGCTCATTTAAGACAAAGGCACAAGGCTTAAAAGAAGCTTAAAACACTATGGCGGTTAAGCCCGTGCACACAGCACCACTGCAGAACAGCTGTACATTCTGCCTTATTGGTTTTTTGAATGTTCAAAAAAAAAAAAGACAAAACATGAGAGCATAAAGGCGTGTGTGCTGTGAGTACATGATGTATGTATGTTTAATAGAGGCAGGTCTGATGCTCCCAGGGCACAGCGCCGACCGTCAGCAACCGTTTCCCCTGTTTCCATAGCAACCGCTGTTCAATTACCTCTGCTGTGCTGCACTACTCTGGCTCTGTGTCGGTAAGATGGAGCCACTGTGCTGCATGCGTGCATGCGTGCATGCGTGCATGCGTGCACGCTTGCGTTTGTGTGTGCGACAGCATCTATCAGAGACTGTCTTGTACAGCTGCCTGTCGTGCCTTCATCCAAACGTCTGTGCTGTGCGCCGCTCCTCTTCTCCACAGGAGTGGGGAAAAAAAACACCTTCATCTCTCTCTCTGCTCAGGCTCTTGGGAAAAAAAATCCCTCAGTGATGTAGCGGCTTGCAGCCACTCACAAAACCCCTCCTCCTCCTTCTCCCCATCTCTTATCCTTTCCTCCCTCCCTCTTCGTCCAAACTGCTCTCAGAGACACACACACACACACTTATCATGTGATCCACTTGCTGCACCACGATTGGTGTCTCTGATCGTGGCGTGTGTCCAATCAGGGCATAAGCCCCGAGATCAACCTAAGTGAAGCAGAGCACCCTGGCTGATGCTCTTAGAGTCACAGAGGGAGGGAGGAAGGCAAATACAGAGGCATGCAAAAATATAGTAGAATTGAGATGGGTAAAGTTTTATGAAGAGGAAGAAGGCAGGGTTTTTTATTTTAAAATTAAAGAGAACATGCTGAAACAGCGAGTGAAGCAGGAAAGCTGATTTAGTAGGATAAACAGATTCGAAAAGGCAAACCGGAGGTGGTACACAAGCTGTGTTGACAGTCAAGTCTCCCCTCATTGTGGCTAACGCTAAAGCTAACTGTCCACAGTCAGCTTGACTGCTCTTCCGAGGAGCCATCTGCTCCCTCCGTCCGTCCTTCCGTCCATCCCTCTCTCGCTGAGCTCTAAAAACTCCCGTTTCCTGGCAAAAGCACGAGGATTCGTCAGCCACTGTGGAGAGTATCACACCACGCTTGGAACCATGGAGGTGACATGTAAGTACTAAGAATGGAAATGAGAATGAGAAAGACAGGCTGGTTTGCAATTAGCCTGCACGGATGGGGCGAGGGGAGGTGGTAGTAAGGGAGGAAGAGGGACTGTTTGTGTTGTTGCCTGGATGCGGAGGAGGAGGCGGAGGATGGAGAGATTGAGGAAAGGAGTAGAAAAGGCAGGCATAGATGGAGAAGATGGGACGGGGCAGAGCGGCAGAGAAAAGAGGAGGGACAGATGGGGTCATGTAGACTCGGTGAGGCGTAAACAGGTTAGACCGGGACCCAGATCGCATCCTTTTCATTAACAGACACAGACTCAGTCACACAAATATAATCTGTTTTATAAACTCACACCCACAGCTACTTACACTGCATGCGCACATTTCCCTGTTCACCTACCCCCCCGTTAGACTCCAGGCATCATCTGTATTCCTGTGCGAGTGAGTGTGTGTGTGTTGGGGGTTGGGTTTTGTTGTTGTGAATGGATTACTCCACATTACCAACACCCACTGTTTGTCACCAGAGGAATTCAATGCCACTACTACTGCTCTCCTCTACTCCACACTGTCTCTCTCAGCCTTGGATGAGCTTCAACCAGTGTTTTAGCCAGAGGGGTTTGACACAGGATTAGAGCGAGGTCAGCCCCAGACTGTAGAGCAGGCGTCTGTGCAGTACTGCCAGTACCTGATTTTATTTGTTTGGGACACAATGCAGACAGGATTGCCGTCACATGTTGTGCTGCTCACCCTGTTATTGTGATGATGGATAGCATCTTAGCTGTCGGGTGAACTATACGCTGCTGAGGTTAAAGCTGAAATGATTAATCAGTGAAATTAATACGCTGACTAACTGAAGTTAAATCGAGAACTAGATACTTTAGATAGTTTGTTAAAGTCATCCACGCTTTTTGAAGTCTCTTAAATGTTAGGATTTGTTGCCCTTTTTTGGTGCTAATGTACACCAATGCTATATGTAGGATGTAGTTCTCCCTCTTCCTTTCTGCAGCAAATCATCAAACTTTGACATGTTATCCCAACTACCCTCCCCTAACTCCCAATTGGTTCCTGCAGATTGCTGCCCCCCCCCCCATGGGCTGGTTGTGCTGGAGGTTTCTTCCTGTTAAAAGGGAGTTTTTCCTTCCCACTCTCACCAAGTGCTTGCTCATAGGGAATCATCTGATTGTTCGGGGTTTCTCTGCATTATTGTCGAGTTTTTACCTTACAGTGCCTTGAGTTAACTGTTGTTGTGATTTGGCGCTAGAGAAATAAAATCAGTAATATTAACATCTTTCAGCTGCTTCTTTATTCACAAGTTTTTGCCACAATGGATAGATCAGCATGTTTGATTTTACACACGTTTCTGACATGACCCTTTCGGGGAACTGTACCTTTTCCCAGTCGGTTTGTTCGTTTAATTAAGAAAAATCTCTGTCTTCTACAACAGTTTCCTGTAACTAGTAAACACGCTGATATCAATCTGAATTTTTTAGGCATGTGTTTGAAATTTGTCTCGAACAATCAAGGGTCATGACTTAGTCTGTGGCCCAGTTTGGTAATGACTGATTAAAGTAAAAGGGTTTTACCACAACCAATACACATTTCTAAGTACTTCAAAAAAAAAAAGTCTCCCACACAGCATGAAACAGTCAATTAAAAGTCCATCTATATTTTTGAAAATACGCTCAGTCAGTGTGGGATTCTCCTTAAATCATGCTTGTTTATATGTTTACATTTCAATTTTCTGTCATATTTTTTTGAGCAATTGAAATAAACATGCAATACTGAGCCACTCTAGATTTACCAGAGTATTTCTTGCCAGGGCCAGGATTTATGCCAGCTGCGTCCTGGATCGAGCTTCATTCTGAAGTCATCAATTCTCAGAACGAAAGCATTGCATGTCTTACTTTAAATCAATACTGGAAATGTTTATTTGCAGTTTCAGCCCTGTTAATGATTGTATTCTCCAAGTGACAAGCCGAGCTCTATCACAAAATCCATGTGTCTGGTTATTGGTGATCAGTAAGCTGAACAAGAGACCTCGAGCGTGGTGAAGGTAGCACTTCAGCTAAAGCTTCTTTTTCTTTTTTTTATTGGTGTTTGACATTTCTGTTCCTGCCTGTGGTGATATAGAGGAGAGTAGATAATCTGCTTTGTTCAGCCATGTTGAAGAGTGACTATCCCAAGTGGGATTATTCACATAGCAATCCCCAAAAGCCCTTGGTACTGTAACTGCAGTTCAGAGAGCCTCTCATCAGCCCAACCCTGATAAATCGCTCGCTTTTTTAGAACATAGAAATGTGGTTTTTAGCTACTATTTCAGCTTTATTTAATGGTGCAGATCAGCTAAGGCCACTTAATGCAAATCAATGCAAATGATTTCTGTGCTCTTTAGCAAGCGGACACTTCTTTCACTTTGCCAGAAGGTTCCCATAGATGCATGCATACTTGATTAATCGAGTGGGTGCCGGTGCGTCCAGTCAGAAGTGATGTGACAGTAATAATTGTGAGTGCAGGTGACGAAGGCTTTGGGCGAGTGCCATGTTTGGATTCCAGAAAGCGGCTCGGGACAGTTGGTGAAAAGTGCTTGCACACGCCACCATCAATATGCCAACAACTGTGACCGCTGCTGTCCAGCTTTGTATGGAAATGATACGTCTGATGGCGAAAGGGCACCTCCCCCACTCCTCTCCTCTCCCACAGCGAGACCCCTCCTCATTTTGTTATAGCACACTGGCTTTACGTACCTCAGCAACTCTGCAGATGTTTACGTTCCTCTTTCCTTCCCTCAATTTCTTTTTGTCTTTCTCTCTCCTCCTCCTCCTTAGTCGTGTCTCTTGACCCCTCCCCTTTCTCCCCCTACAACACCACCACCACCTCTATTGTTGAATTCAGACAGGCTATTTATATCTTTCTGCCTGGCTGCTTCACCTCCCACTCCCTTAACAAGGTTTTCTTTATTGTTTTTCTTTTTTGGGTGCACGTGAAAGCAAGCGCACACATGTGTGTTTGTAAATGCGCCGCAGCAAAGTGGCGTATTTGTGTCTGAGTCTTTCTACAGAGCACGTGAGGTTGCGTTAGCTTGGTGTGTGTGTGTGCTTTTGTTGTCCACATGGTTTGAGTTTGTAGCAGGAGGACGGTGTGGATGCTTAGCTGTGTTTCTGCGCTGGGATTTCGTTCTTTTTTTTATGAGTACATTAGTTTTTCATGACTGTGTGTGTTCCTAAGGGGGTATCTCTGATGTCAGGCAACGTTGGCCCACTCACACTGAGAACACCAAAGCTAAGCTCACTAATCAGACCAGAGAGATCATCAGTCATTAGCATCAAACCATCTGAGCTGCGCAGGCAGAGATGAAGAGCTAACATTTTTTTGTTGTTGCTGTTTTTGTTGCTTTGTGTCAGGAAAGAGATAGTCTTGTCTCATCTCATCTCAACAACAACACACTGAAAATCAGCAGGGGAAGAGATGAGTAAACTCAAGTTTTCTTGTCTTTTGATGCGGTTATTTATCTATCTCTTCATTTATTTATGTGCGTGTGTGTCTCTGTGTGTGTGTGTGCCCAGCAGTCAGCAGTATATAAAGTCTTCTTGCAAGAAAAGTCTCTACAAAGGTTTTGGTTGTGTGTGGGTGAGACTTATTGTGCATATGTGCTGAAGGCCCTGTAATTAATATTGTATAATTATCCAGTTTTGATCTAACACAGCTTGAATCAGTGATTAATTTAAAGCACCTCCTCTGTCTGTGGATTGATACTCGTGTGCGGGGAAAGGAGACAAACCCAGAATCTCTCTCTGTCTGGTGCTTTTTCAATACCTCCTTTTCCTCTGCCGACAACAAAAAGACAAGATGTATGATTGCAATTACCACTTTGGACTAAATATGCAAGAGCTAATCATGTGCACAAGGATTCATATTGTTCTTCTTTTTTTTTTTTTGCCTCTCTGCTCTCCTCCTTCTATTTGATATTTTCTGCAGCAGGTGAGAATTTCTATTCAAGCCGCATCAGGAGACAGTGGTTGCATACGTAATGGCATGAAGCCTGTTTTGCACAAATCAATTTTTCCACCGCCGTTCTAAATTAAGTGAAGTGCAATAAACTTAACGTCCTGACAATGTCTGGATCCCACTGTGCGTAGAAAATCACTGCTGTTGCATGGCTTCTCCAGCGTCTTCCATATGTTTTTCTGTACAGTGCCAAACTTGCACTTTTAGTGTAAAAGCCCTGTAACTGGCCTAAGTAGGAGCTGATTGCATTATTTATGGGGAAGCTGTGTGATTTAGTTTTCCAGACAACTTCAGTCTACCCAGCATTCATGCATGAACGAGTGCTCTTAGGCCCTCCCTCCCCCCCCCCTTATGCATTACCTCATATAATTAAATAATACCTGATTTTATGTCCTTGATGCGATTGTTAATCACCACCAATTTACTCACGCCTGTGGGACAATTAATGCAGAATGTTCATATTTCCAGCAACAACTTTGTCATAATAATACACTCATTAATGCAACGCTGTACACAAGCCAAGGTCAGCACTCGGCTTTCATCAGCATTTCTTGATAGACTTGCAGTAAGTGGCGATTTCCCAAGCGACTCTCTTCTGCGGTCATCCATATGGGCTGTGCTGCGCCTCACACAGAGCTGGTTGTTGAAAAAGAGCTCCTCTGACAGTTTGTCTCAGCATGCATTGCTAGCTCTCTAAATATGGCAACAACAGCAGCCAACAGCAACAGCCGGTGTCGACCCAGCATCACTCATGTGGAAGGAAGACTAGAACCGATGCAATGAAGGTCTTCAGATGTGGTTTGCGGGTACGTGGAAATATTAGGAATTTCCATTAATTACTCAACTAATTGTTGTGTGCGCTAGTGGTGCTTGCTCCTACTGAGTAATGCTTGGGAGAGGAGGAATACAGCAGCGTATGTGCACTTTAAATGTGCACATTGGGAGTGTGTACAAGTGTTTTGCCTACAGTACAGTATGTGTGCTTCTCTGTGGTGCAGTAATGCTGTCAAATAGGTCCCCGAGGCATTCACTGAAAGAGAATGGAGCTGCTTTTCCCTGCGCTTTTAAAGTTGCATTTACCCCTTACCACTCTATTTTATTTCAAATACCCAGATATCATGACTCCTTGCATGTCAGCTGTAGGGGGGTTTGGCACACGATTGAAATTTTAATGGATGAGACTAGCGCCTTATCCTCTCAGCAGAGTTAACGTAGAGCCGCGACAAAGTTTGTCAGTAGAGTCTAAGAAAAACCAAAGGCTGAAGTGGTGCTGTGACTTCCTCGTTGTTCTGTGTGGCCAAGCAGTTTGTTTAAGGTAACTCCAGTGATTTTCTTAATATTTTCCTTATATACAGTACTGTCCAAAAGCCTTCTGCCACCCCTTATTTCTTTAGATATTGCCAGGAAAATGGCAAATGGCTGCAGCAATTTATTGAAATGTGTCCAAACATACATGGAAATACAGTGTACGAGTCAAGAAACAGTTTGTACTATTCTAACGAGCTTGAAAGTCGGTATTTGGTGCGACCACCTTCTTCAACACAGACTCAGACACAAACTTTTTTCTGGAAGCTGTGTTACAATTTCTTTAACTAGTCTGCGTGATTAGCTCTCTGGGCTTCTTAAAGGACAATTAGAGCTCTTCTTTGGATGTTGGCTGCCATCATGATGACCTCATACAGCTTCAGTAATGTTCAGCTCCATGATCCATGACTGTTCCATCGTGAGTTTTTCTATGCAGGTATGCTTTTACTGCAATGACAGGGTGTCAGGGGCCATGCTGAAAAATTAACCAATTGCCATTCAAAGGCTTTCCAGGTGGTATTGCATGGTGGAAAATCCGATGGTACTTTTCTGCGTTCATAATTTCATCAATTTTGATGAAAGATCTTCAACACCACTGGCTAAAATGCAGCCCCAAACCATGACGGTGCCTCCACCGTGTTTTACAGATGGCTGTAGACTCTCTCATCACCTCCTCCATACTTAAAGAAATGAGGGGTGACTTGAGACTTTTGCACAAAGGGAACATTACTATCCCGGTTATGATAATTATTACTGATATTTAAAGATATATCCTCTCAAGTTCCTTTCAGTTGTCCCCTCTGTAACCAGCACATGTATGCCACTGACAGCAGCTAGCACGCAGTTGTTGTTTCAGATCAAGCTTTCAGTGCTCCAGACCAGTGCGAAGCAGTTAAAGCACAACACTATGCCAATGTGTTTGTGCTGTCTGACTCCTGTCAGACGGAGATCTGTGTTTTGTCGTGCCTCCCCAAACGTCTTCTCACACAGGCTGCAGGGCCGAGTTAGAGCAAGAAACCGCACATTTGGCATTGTTGGCAAAGATTACTGTCACTATGATTTCGGAAACAGAAACCAGAGTGAAACAATGTCTGTATTCACAAAGGAAGCTCGTCTTAATATGGATTTAATAAACTAGGCAGCTTGCATCATCGATACTGATGTTTTTTTCCAGGATGTTTTACAGCTTTGATGTAAGTCGTATCCTACCTATAAATCTTCAGCCTCATAAAGATTGATATTTTTTCTTTTTTTTAAACTCTGCCTTTTTATCAGCTTTTAAATTTAATACAAACCGTACCCACCTCCCCTCTCCAGGCAGTGTGATAAGAAACGGGGATCTTTTAATGTCCATCTCTGTGGCATTGTTTTACTTTCAATGACATCATGGTCAGCTCTCAAGAAGATGTTTACTGAATGTGGGACATCGTTGCAGGGAGGAGAAATGTAACAAATGATCACCTTTATTAATTTTTTTCCTGCTAGTCACTTAAAAAACCCAAATCTGACGGGAATGAAGTTGTATGCGCAGATAATTATTGCACAAACACGTGCTGGCGTAGATTCCTTTTGTATGCGAGCAAGCGTGCATGGTTAGTCTTCTTCATTAACGGCCTCATTGGCACCGTGTGAGATCGACTTTTTGATTGCTTTCACTGAGTTATTAGCGAAGTCGTTATTCTGTGATTACTGCGTTGTTACTTTGCCCACCAAAGTCTTACCAGGACAATCTCCAGTTTTTACCACACAGGCGTGAGTGGCGGGTGAGCAGTTGACTGGCAGCTGGTAAATGATGTCATTAGCATCTCTCAGGCAAATGGAACGGCAGTGACAGTCGATTGGTCGTTGAGAAGGGGAAGGTAATTTGTTCCGGCTGAGGCGTTGCCAATGATGGAGAAGCCGACTAGAAGAAAGGAGAAGGAGGACGAGGAGATGGGAGCGTGGTAGACGCGTCAGTGGCCGGCTCTTCATTACATGGACTTGATGGCTCATGGGACAGCATTTAATTACTTTTGCCGACTCTTGCTCTGCTGTCCAACTTCTCTCTTGCAAAGAGCTACAAGTAAGAATCACTGACTGTTGTCTAGAATAGATTAGTGCATGAGGGGGAAAATGGAGAGAGGCAGAAATGAAGATTAGAGGCGACGACCGGGATGAACGATTGGCCACTTAAATCATCTAAAGTGTACTTTAAGATGACGCCATTCCAAAAAGCGGAGCCTGAATTTGGTGCTGAGGATTTCTCAGCTCAGGCTGTAAAAAGTTTGTTTCAGCGTTGACGTCATCTCACCTCTGCCAAGGTGCTCTCTGAGCAATCGGTGGATAACAGAGAAGGATGAAGATAAAATATTCATAATGCCCTGTTGTGAAAGGACCATGTGTTCGTATTAAATGTGATGAATATTCGCAGTGTTAATTAGCATCAGAGCAGCCACATGGGCCAACAGAATTGTTTTCCCGGTGAAGACATGACTGCAAACAAGGCATATTAATGAACAATCCCCAGAGACAGCTGGGCTGAAACACCAGAGCTGGATGGCGGTCTGTCCCTGGAGACTGAGATTAGGTGAGAAAGCAGGCTATAGGTGACAAGAAGATTCGAAAACATCATTTCAGGGGTGGTCTTCAGTGTACTCCAGATTCCAACTGCAACTGTTTTTGTCACAGTTTTATTATTTTCTTTATTTTTAAACAGATTCTTAGTGGTATAATGTTCCTTAATGGCAACCTGACACCTCATTTGTAATCCTAATGGGGATATAAATTCATTTTAGGCTTAATTATCACTTTTATAGGCGCATGTGTGCAAAAAATGATGGGGAAGTCGGTGAGGGTGTGATTAAAAGTAGGGGAAAGGAGTGATGAATCTCTGGTAGCGTGATTGCAAGTTGTGGCTTCATCCATTTGCAATTTTCAGCTCAAAGAGGAGGAGGAGGAGGAGGCTGGGGTGAGGGGCTGAAGCTCAAAAGGCAGTCTCGGGGTGCTGTAAACCTGTCACAACCTGGACGCCTGTTTCACCTCATGAAAATATGGCATTCATGTTATGAGGATGCACAGGTGAGGATAGGACATGGAACAACAGATGGAGAAGTCATCCAACAGTGGGAATATGGATGTGGATGGATTTATGTCAATTTAGTCCCAACTGGTGCAGAGGGAAAACGTCAACACTCGCCCTCTAGTGGACACACTTTTTTGGGGGGGACGTTTGCGTTTTTTAACCTGTTCATGTTGCACTACTGCACATCAGTTAGTAAAGAGATTCATATCTCATCACTAGAAGCCACATTGTCCGCGCAGTTCTTTTTAAATATAGTAAATCATAACATTTTTACTCAGTGAGCATGTTGGTTTCAAAGAGCCCTCGTGCACAGCTGTCGGGATTGTTTTGAAAATGATATAATGAGGTCAATACGTTGCATAAATGGGCTTGATCTTCATCCAGTACGGAGCTTTTTTGGGACCAACCAAAGATCCTGATTTTGGCTTTTATGCACTCCGTTAGGGGGGATTTGAAGGATGCACTTTTGTACAGTCGTTGATGTTTTGCATTAGTTATAGTGCCACTTAGATTTGGATTACATTAGAGAAAAACCACAAATCCACTAATGTGAGTCTGTGTCTGGGCTTTGTAAATGAATCACACTGGATATGGTCAAAGTCTCAGCTCTGTAAGTGATTCTTCAGAGGAATCTAATGACCTGTCATATCTGGTCGCTTAAATGTACTAATTTCAGAGGCCAGCTGAAACATTGCCAGTGTGCTTGTGGCTCTGTGTAACTCCCTCTCTGACCTCCTGACACTCCTTGTCTCCGTGCTTGTCACCTTTTTGCATGTGTTTAGTTCCCAGGATTAATTTGTTGCCCATTAGTTTGGAAGTCAGTCATTACCGCCTCCAAACATATTTTATTCCAAAAGTTAATCCCCAGATTAAAGTTTGTAATCGGTTACAAAAATACTTTTTTGTGGTGAAAGCTTAATACCAGCATTTTACCACGAGACTCCATCAGATCTAGAATTAGACATGGGTTAAGTCCTTTTTCTGGCAATATTGCTGAGCTGCTCCAACTTCCCCACAGGAGACTTTGGGTCCAGGCCTCCTCTTAATGCTTTTTAACACAGAGAGTACTGCTGATTCTGATCTAAGAGGATTAACTTCAATCGCCTGCGTCATCTGGAGTGTTTTTGTTTTTTGGTGCCGAGCTGGGGTTTATTCTGTGCCTGCTACACTTTCACCAAGTCCAACCTATTTTTAATGCCCTCACCCCTCGATCTGACTAGTGTGAGGCCACAGGTTACCAAGTTGATGAGTAATCGCTTTGCAGTAAAAACAAACAAGAATAATATTACGTAAGACTATGTTTGGGATCTTAGCTGGGTTGTGGCATAGCTGTTAAGAATGGGAAGCTGAGAGATTTCACCGATCACGAATGTAGAAGTATCCATTTGTTCTGTGCACGTGTTTGCACAAAACATGATCTCAAACTCTCATCATCTCCTAATTTAATAAAGTTTGTAAGAAAGCGTCTCCAGAGGCTGGAAACAAGTGTGCTCTTAAGCACTTAATCAAGCCAAATCAAAGAGAACAGAAGGCGGACGTTATTTCTTTGCATCACCTCAGTGTGATTCGATCTAGCGAATCAGCATCTGAAGGCTCAGACAGCGCTTCTGACAAAGTTGATCTGTCATCGTATCTGCCGTCACATCATCTCCAGTTAGTGGAGGAGCAGTGCTTAGCCAGAAACGGTAAAAAGTGTTTTTGAATGAAAGCTGCTCTCTGTTTTTGAATGTTCTGTTTGAAACTTTTCGGGACGTTTTCAGTCAGATTCCTTTTTTGTGTGTTGGGAAAATGTGTTCGCAGATCAAGAAAATTCAAGATCTTTGGATCACACCAGTGTTAACATTCTAATTATGCAAACTGCAAATCACTTGTCAGAGCACAAAGTTAAATGGAAGCAGCTGTCATCGAGTGTTTGAGCACAGGACTCATTTTCTAAAATGCTTCAGTGTGACTAGAGAAGGATGAAGAGCTTTTATATGCATAGCCAGCGTATTACTGCCATAAACCTGGTTTATTACTCGTCCTAGTTTTTGTGTGCTTTTAAGGAAAGAAAGAAAGAAATTATCAAGCATTCTTTATGGTTTCTGGCACTTTTGTTATGTCATAATAGAAACTTGTGTAAGCTCTTCATTTTTTACAATTACTGCGTTTCGTTTTTATTGCACGAGCAGTTAAAAGAGGTCATTTATTGACCTGGGTTTGTTGTCTCTTTTGTCATTGCTCACTTCAGACAGTGTGCAGATGCTCTAAAATAAATAATCCAGAAATGCTTTTGATGACTTTGAAGAGCACTCCTATCGCGCTTCTGCACCCATTTCCAAACAACTGGTTTTAGCTGAATTTTAATACTGTGAGCAAGTTCTGTCATGTATTTCCCCGATATACGATACTTTTATTCGACTACCCGCTGCTAAACTGATCTCCTTTGCTCTTTTTCTACTTGATGCCCAATGAACCAGACTGGATTAGAAGCTCAAGTTCTGGAAAAAAATAAAAGGCATAAATCCTTTTGGAGTGAAACGCTCCCCTGAGCCTAAAATTTGGGTGGGTTTAGAGTCAGGGGGGTGATTTTGACTTCCTGTGTCTTCTTAGATGTAGTACACGCTCTCTGTCTTCACCCAATATGTCTCCTGCACCCTCTATAATCTCATCTTGCTCTCTTTTGCTTCTCTGCTCTGCTGTGCAGGTAATGCAGGTGGTGAGGGAGCAGATCATGCGAGCACTCACTGCCAAGCCTAATTCCCTGGACCAGTTCAAGAGCCGCCTGCAGAACCTGAGCTACACAGAGATCCTGAAGATACGTCAGTCAGAAAGGATGAATCAGGAAGACTTCCAATCCCGCCCCATCCTGTGAGTCATGCAGTCATTTTTTTTGTTTGACTTTTGGGTTTTTTTGCATAAACTCCAAACTTACAAAAGCATGCATTTGACAGAGGGTTATATTGTTTGAAGTGTTACACCAAAGCTTTCAAAAGCAGCAGCCAAATGCTTTATTTAATATGAATAGTAGCTACTAATGTTTTATTCATTCATGTTGTAGAGCTTTGCAGGAAAAGCCACTCTGAAAACAATGAAAACTACAGCTAGGTGATATTCCTGCTGGTATATGGAAGTGCATGAGCATGAGAGCATAATATGTGTCTACAAATAGCTGTAGTACTTTTCTCCTGATCTCCAACTTGGCCCACAGCAGGTTGCGTCTGCGCTTTGCTCTTGTAATTGAAAATATACATAAAATTCAAATTGACTGCAAACGGTATTCCAAATGAATACTCCATTAATGACCCTCCAGCTCACTGCGCTCGGAGAGCTAGCCCGTAATAGATCACTCATTCAATAATGCAGGTCCGGTAATGAAGAACATTGTTTTGTCCTGCCTGTATTTAATGGAGTAGGTAGCACTATTGAAAAATCGTTGCATCAAGAGAGCTTGTCCCTTGGAAGAGTAATCAATGCCTTAGGCAAGGGCTTATTGAATCAATATTGGAGGGGTAGAGACCAAACCTTAGTAAGCAATTAAACCCGGTGGAAAAAGCAACACAAAATAAAGAAAGTTGCACAAAAGTTTTTATATAATCATATTTAACAGATTGGTTTGAATCACTTTCCTGGTTAATCTAGCACACACCAATTCATTGCTGCGTCCTTCATTAATGAGGAAAAGATGAGATGCACCCAGTCTATGTGAAGTGATTTAAAGCCAAGTGAAAATGAAACGGCGCGCTTTAAAACTGTATCACAGCTGTGGAGAAGAGCTGAGCATCGCAGAGCGTCTTCTAAAGACTGCCGTCGGAGTTTTCCTCTAATCTTTGCAGCACGATTAAGAATTGTAAACACAATGAGCTGAGCACGTCAGACCAGATATTTAAACGAGCCCTGCTTTACTCGCTGCGACTGCTCGCACTTCTCTACTACAAATTATTGGGGGGAATGAGTTAAGACATGAAAAGAAGGTGAAGCGACACTTTCACTTCACTTCAAAGCTGCCCGTCTTTGTAGACGTTCTGAGCTTATTATTTTATGTAATTTGAGATGTACAAAATCTACACCTTAATTCAATTGTAATAAGTGGCCATGTGTACATTACCAGGAGGCCTGTGCCTCATTGCTTTCATCATTTAAACACTTGTTAACAACCACAGTGCCTTTTTTGCGGAGGTCTGTTCGTACAAGACGTTCAATTTTCGGTGACTTTCTCCATTTTCCAGAAAGAATGGATTCGAATTAAAACTGAGGAGCTGCTTCCCGAAAAGACGAAGCAACAAAGTAATCTGAAACTCTCAGGCAAAAGCAGCCTCGCCCGTGTCGACCTCAGTCATGAGCGCGGCGCATGAAGTGGTAAAGACGAGCTATCGTCATCCATCCTTTCCCAGCCATGCCTTTCTCACTAGCTGTTTCTTTAAAGATGTCAGAGCGAATGTCCTAACACAGATCGGTGTAATGACTGGAATCACCAATGAGGCAAATACATGCCTAGGGAGGGCCAAGCAGGGAGACGGATGAAGGGAGGAATAAGCGAGTGAGCCCGAAGGAAGACGAAGATGCGATCAGGAACGCCGAAACATAAAATTCTCACAGTCAGTAATATTTCTACGGTAGAAAACAAATGTATAGTAAATGTGATGAGAAAGGACTCGGCTGTAATAATGATGGAGAGCGGCACTGCTCAGGCAGATGATATACATAATTCATGTTGACCGGTGCTGTGTGCTCTGCATTCGTATGCAACGGAAACAACACACATACATGAAGCTGCATGAATAAACGAGAGGAAATCGAGCAGACACTTCAGAAACACAGGTTTCCGCTGATCCAACCTCACGAGATGCTGTGACATATTTGCTGTGAAAGTGTATGTCTGTGTGTTTTGGCCCTCTCTGTTTCATTTCCAACAATCTTATTGACAGGGAGGGTCTTGTGACTTCGCTGTCACCGGCTCGCCACACCGGGTGCGGTTAACGGGATTTAAACAATTCTCTTAAAGCAAGGGTGTGTGCTTGTTTTTCGGCAGGGAGCTGAGAGAAAAGATCCAGCCGGAGATCATGGAACTGATCAAGCAGCAGAGGCTCAACAGGCTGTGTGAGGGCACTTGCTTCAGGAAAATCAGCAGTCGCAGGAGGCAAGGTGAGGTGCAGCATTCACACACATGTACGCGCACAGGAGCAAACACGAATTTACAACCATACAAACTTGACTTTTGGTCATACGCATCAGAATCCACTGCCACGCCTCTTGCATCCACAAAAGAAGTTCTCTCTTTCCATCGCCTTATTCTCTTTTCCATGTGAAAACACCACGGGAGATATTTTATCTGAGGGGAATCTTTGAAGCTGTGGACTGCTGTGCGTCCACCGTCATGATCGCTCAGAAGTTTTCTGGCTCTCTGAGCCTTTGAGGCAGACACATAGTGAAACTCTACCTCTCTCCTCGCTGCATACAGAAAAGCAGGAACACGCGTGTCTGCCTTGAGGTGCACGCGCGGCGTCTTCCGTCTCCTTTTGCTTCTGCACATACAGGGAAAGGGCGCGCTAACAAATGCAAAGACGCATAAAGCCAAAAGCCCTGTAAACACACTTCTGTTTGCTCTTGTTCAGACACATTTCAGGGGAAAGCTTTGAATGGAAAGAATGAAAGATGACTGTGATAATCCCCAGTTCTACACTACAGAGGATGTGGTGAAAATGGCAACCTTTAGAGAATAACACGAGTGTGTTGTTCAGGAGATATTAGGACGCTCCCATTTAAAGCAGCACAATGGAGATGAGAGCAAAAGGAATAAAAATTGAAAATCCGGCAGACTGCTTGCATACGAGTGCATTCAAATCATTCCACCTAATATCGCATTTCACACTCACTGCCACGAGAGAGAAGGAGCAGAGAGGAATAAGAGAAGCGGGAAAGAGAGGAGTAGCAGGTATAATATACCGCTCTTCACTCACAGAGGATTTAATCTGCCTGAGGCCTCATCCCTTCACTCTTCTGTCCCCCCACCTTTCCATAACCCCTCTCTGCCACTTTTGCCTCTACAAATACATTAAATTAAAAAAAGGAGCCCAGTGACAAGCTTAGGATGTGGTTTGGTTCGCTGTTATTGCATTGCTGTCAGAAGCTACCCTGCAGGAACTGTACTTTTCAATAAGGCAAATCAAACTGACTGACTGAGTTTAGACCTCGTCCTTTTTTTCTTTTTTCTTTTTTTTCCCCCTCCATGCACCAATTTATTCTGGCATTTTAAAACCTGATCACTGATGCATTCATCCTGGCAGCTGTCATCCAGATGTCGTCATAGCCGGATGACGGAAACGGAGAAGTCGAAAAGAAGCACAGAAGTGCTAATCTTTTTAACAATTGAGTTAAAAAGATTATTCAGGACACGTTCAGGTGGAAACCGTCAGCCGGATTAAGTGTCTGATCTTCTTCGCTGCTTGTGGCCGACTGATTTACGCTTGTCTAGGTTTTCCAGAGCAGCATGCTGTGATTGAGCTCATATTACCATATCATGGTCATCATTACTTCACAGAGATCCTAGAAAGCTTCTCAGTGGAACTGGGAACACGCAGCCTTTGTGGATCCTACACAAAAAGAAAGCACGCTGGACCCTTTTAGAACACGAGTGTATGTAAAGCTATTTTGGAACCCTGCTGGATCTGACACCAGCCTGTGGGGTTCCACCGGCTTTAATCTGCTGCAACAGCGCGCTAACTATAGCCAAGTCATCTGCCTGCTACAAGCTAGCTGTAGCTGATATCGCCTCTGAGGACTCTGAGGAGATTGCCGTTTATCCACAACACTCCTGCACCCCCATTCGTCAGCGTCTCTCTGTGGCTTGCTTTGTATCCTTCCTCTGCACATGTGAATTTATGCATTCTTTATTTACTTCTTCCTTCATTAATACATGTTGCTACTATCTGTTTTCCCACTCTATCTAGATCTCTAAGGCTTTGTTCTCGTGCCGGTACTGACAGCAAATTCATGCATTGAAATGTGAGAAGCTCCTCTTCTTGCAAAGCTTAAGGAAGCAATGCCACTACGAGGCGATCATGCGTAACTAGTCAAAATTTTCCTTTATCTTTGGTGCCTTTCTTAGACAGATTTCCCAGTTATTACTTTATTAAGTCTCTGTATGCTGGAAGTGTTTATTTTATACATGCAGTAAGTTAGATGGGCTCTTACTGTCCCCTCACGCAGTCCTCAGCACTCCACGGCTTCTTGTGTGATTATTTCAAAGACTCTCGTCCCGACATAAAATATTAATTAAGCTGACTTCAGTGCATTTGAATCCTCTCTCTACTCCCCATGCTGCCCATTACAGGAAAACACTTTTTAAAAGGTCAGCTCGATGGCACTTTAAAGTTGGAAAGAGTGCTATGTGTGCCGTCTTAGTGCAGGATACTGCAGGCACTTTGTGTAAATGCTGCTTTAAAGCAAAAATAAACTTTAAAATTTGACCTAATTCTGTTAAACGTTATCGCTCACCAATGTTCTGGTAGCTGACTTTGTGATTGTTACGAGTGATACGAGAGATAAGTCTAAGATCAAAGACAGCAAGAAGACGAGCATGCACTGCTGCACAGACACACCCTATCAGTTAAGATGAGCAGTTTGAGAGCCTCCCATCCCCTCACAGCCACTGCGCAGATCTCTTCTCAGCTCCCTGTGGACCAGTGCCACTCGAACCAATGGCCTGGCAGCACCGACTGTCTATTTTCAGCAATTAGGATTTGGACTGTGCACACACCGAGCCAAACTCCCCAGTCTGTGCACTCTTTCTGCCAGCTCAGCTCGATGCCCACCTTGCCAGGAAACGGCCGACAAACACCAGGCTGGAGGCAGAGGCTGCTGATGGAGACAACGACCAGCAGTGTGTACAGACACAACTGGTGCTGAAGCTGCTGGGGGATTGCTCAGGAGAGCGGCCACGATAAAAACACACCAACACGATTTTGACTTGAAGGGTCCTCTTAATGGTTACAATGACGTGACAACTTTTTTCCACTTTTTAAAAAAAATAATCAGATAATATTTTGCTGTCGTATGTAGCTGATGTAATTGATGCTTTATCTTTGATAGCCTTTGTAATGTTAGATGTGATCTTTGATACCCTTTTAGAGAGAACCTTAGCTTTTGATATTAAAAGACTCATTTTTTACCTCATTTCCTCAGTCTTCACAGAAAAGTAGCTTGGATCCAATGTCTCTGCCAAGGACCCGATATACACTTCGTTTAATCAGGTCACAGTTCAGGTTTCATGCTCTTTTGAGCCTTTTGAGTGAGAGTTAAAGAAACCTGGATGTCCTTTTGTGATCTTGAATCGACCGTGTTTTCTGCTGTTGAGTCATTGTTCGGTGATAAAGGCCGCCAGTTTTGTTGTTGCCCGTCCAGATCCCTCCCTCCCTCAGTGGAGATCATTGTTGCCCATCTGTGGATTTTCCTCAAGGCTGTTTTATTTTTTGACACATATTTTTTGCCATGCTAATTTTCTCTGCTGTTGATGAGTCATGCAAATCCATACCCGTGTGATGCCTTTGCCAGCTACTGCTTATTTCATAACACCTCTAAATCTGCTTCTTACTCCCTTCTGTCTTCCTGTCCCTCTCATCATTTGTTCTAGATAAGTTTTGGTACTGCCGTCTGTCTCCGAATCATAAAGTCCTGCACTACGGAGATCTGGAAGAGAGCCCTCAGGGAGAGGTGCCCCATGACTCTTTACAGGACAAACGTGAGTAAAACCTTTAATAGTTTGGGGGTTTTTTTACAGTATTTTAGCACAATTTCTATTTAACTGCTTTCCCAATGACTTGCAGAGGAAAATATTTATCAGTATTCTATGTTTATTTCCTGCAAAAATGTGTGTCTTGCCGAATCTAGAGATGAGCAGCAGTCACCGACACTAACAGTTGGCTTTTTACAGACAGTGTTAACATCAGTTTTTCTTGTGGGCCTTGCACAGTGACAGATTTGGGGAAAATTTAAAGTTTTAATCACTTGAAGGAAAAAGGAAAAAACACAAAACAAGAACCCATATGGGATAGCACAGTTGTCAAGGGGATGATGATGTTGTTGTTGTCGTTGTTGTAAACTCACTTCTGTCCTCTCTGCAGTGCCTGTGGCTGATATCAAAGCTGTTATCACTGGCAAAGACTGTCCTCACATGAAGGAAAAGGGAGCCCTGAAGCAAAACAAGGTGTGTGTTTGTGTGTGAGCGTGCGCACATACATGCACGTGCACATGTGCATGTGTGTGGCGGGTGGGTGTGTATCCAGGCGAGAGAATGAGTTCCTGTGTATGCGAGAGTTGCATAACAAGGACGTCGGTTACATAATTTCGCTTTAGGAAATAACACAATAACTTGCGTCTCAGCGCTCTGCACAGAGGCGTCTCCGTTAGAGGCCTCGCATAGAAATAAGTCACCAAATAGTCCGTTAGTTACAGACGACAATTACGCCAGAGGTGCTAAAAACGTGCTGGCATCTTTTCTTCGCTGTGAAGGTGTGATAGTAACGTTTGGGCGCGCCCTCTGCGGTGCCTCAACCAGGATGAAAGAGCCATCGTGTCTGCATCTGTGTACACATCAGCTCTTCCTCGTTCGTACTTTTCCTCTGCAAACCCTCGGCCCCCACCCACGGGACTCCGATATATTGGATCTTGGATAAATAGCCTTGAAGACAAAGGAGCACGCCTCCTCTCTGCTTTGTCTCTTTTATTACCTTGTCGATAAGCACAGGTCTAGGAGAATGACCTGAGGGGGGTCTGTGGGCTGTCTAGCAGGCCTGTCCCAGCCTTGTGAATGAGAACATAAGCACATTTCATTACTCACTGTTAGAAGACCAGCCAAAGTCACCTCTACAGACTTGAGAGCAGAGCAGGCAGTGCACCGTTTGTGGGACACTGGAAGAATAGAGAAGTGTGAAGTGTTTCCATATTATCTCCCAAATTCCTCCAGATATGTTACGTTACAGCATCACACAAATGATTGGAGGATATATGACAAGTGTGGATGATTGCATGCTTTGCTGTATTTCCACAACCCGTAAAAGGTGCATGCACTTCATAAGTTCATGAAAAGAAAAGCAGAGCGGTAACAAATGAACACGATCTGTCTTTTAATTGCACCAAAAAAGAGAGGAATTAGCTTTGAGGTCATAAACCTGGAAAAACTAACAATGTTGTTCATTTAATGTGGGTATAACACTCATTTCCTGCTTACCGCTGAAACGCTCAACAATTGTTTCATGAAGTGCACGGACACCCTCAGGAATAACTTGATCTACAGTACCCAACAACCAGTCACACTCCATCAGCTGTTCTTTGAGTTAAGTAATTATAACAGGTTCTTTACTGAATCAAGAGGGTAAATATAGTAACGACTGCCCTTTTAGATGCTCACTGTTTGAGTTTGCAGCTTAAACCGGCTGCACAGAGTAGATAGAATTACTCTCAGCACTACTTTGTTTTTCTTTCCCTCTCTGAGTCAAATCTGACCACAGATTCTTTTAAGATCTCCTCGGCTCCAGGCTCAGCCTCTGACTGAGTAATCCCCTACTGGCTTCGTAAAACCAGACGCTAATTTCACACAGATAAATTACTTGCATACATCTACAAATCTGGCTCTGTCACTACACTGTCCTCCTTCTCCATCCAGTTAATTTCATAAAAGAGACTGAAGTGAATTTATCTTTTTTGTTCCCGATCCCCAGCCCCTACTGTTATTTTACAGTAGCTAATACAAAAAGGTCTCTACATATATCTCACTGGTACCGGACGAGTTAATGTGCAGCTGATATAACAGATGGTGATGGGACGTGGAGGAGAGCAGCATCGTGCTAGTATGGCAGCATTGTACTGTAAATCTCACCTGGTATTTCATCTTCTTTTCTTTTTTGCTTCTACCTCTCTCCGTCCCACCTCCTCCACTCTCGCTCGGTCTTTGCACCATTTTCTCCACCTCACATTCTCCCTCTGCTTTTCACTCTGTCCTCTCTGCAGGAGGTGTTAGAGCTGGCCTTCTCTGTCCTCTACGAGTCGGACGAATACTTAAATTTTATCGCTCCTGACAAGCATGAGGTAAGCTGACCCTGCAGTTGTTGACAGTGTCACACAGAATGAACGTATGGGATTACGCATAGAGATTCTATGCATGGTTTATGCAGGTATAGAGCTGACACTTAAATAGTGTGAATAGCGGAGAGATGGCTTTATGGAGAGATATAATTTCATCGAAAAACAAGTATAAAGACCAAAGCTGTATGTCAGGCTTATGTTATAAAAATTAGGACCCTTCAACATGATTTTATTGCTTTTTTTTTACGTTTTATCATCAAAAGAGTGGTTTGTATCGTCCAATGACTGTCGATATTTGGGATATACAAGATAAAAATAAGTACACCAAGAGCAGCCAGGTGCTGCTAATTGAATACAGCTGATTAACTGATCATCAGTAAGTGTGACGATCCCTCTAAAAGCAGAAGTTTTGGGAGTTGCTGGTCTGGAGCATTCAGGTGTGTTAACAGACTTTCATCTTAGAGAAGCAATCATCGCTACCTATCAGTCTGGGAAGGTTTATAACGCCATTTCTAAACATAAAGTCCAGCATTATACATCATATAGGCATACCTATCTGGTGCCATATATGCGGTATATATACCTATATATATATATATATATATATATACACACAAGTGTATATGTATATATATATATATATATATATATAGGTATATATATACACACTTGTGTGCCTGCTTTTCATCTTCATTTGTTTAGCTTTGTTTGTGCTTTTAAGCTTGTGCAGGTAAAGTGAAAAAAACTTGTTTTCTGACATGTAAAGCATCACTAGCACGATGAGCGTTCATACTGCCCCAGCCTGTTTGCCGTTGGCTTGGAATGAACTTTATTTGGACTTCTGACTTGACAATGACTCGACCCAGTTTACTTGACTTAATTTTAGTTTGCCCCAAAAGGCTTTAAGACAGCTCTACTTATAAATAGCTGATAGTCCTTGGGGAATGTGGCAAATAGAATTGCAATGTTGGTGGTTTTTTATAGATTGGGGCCAAATATAACTCATTGTAAACCAAGGTGTAATGCCTGAAAGCTTTCGTTGAGGAATGTAGAAACTTTTTGCCCTTTTTTGAAAGTGTTTTCTCTGTTTCGCAGAGTAGATTTTAGAGGTTTTGTTCTTTGTGCCGTACCTTTTTTTAACCATTCTTATGAATATTCTAATTAACGTGCCTCTGCCCGTCTCTCCGCAGTATTGTGTGTGGACAGATGGTCTGAATGCCCTCCTGGGTAAGGAGATGACCAGCGAATACACCAAATCTGACATGGACACCCTGCTCTCTATGGAGATGAAGCTTCGCCTCTTGGATCTAGAGAACATCCAGATTCCAGAGGCCCCGCCCCCGATTCCCAAAGAGCCTAGCAACTATGACTTCGTTTACGACTGTAACTAGCTGTACGACCCCAGAAGCCCAAACCCGAAACAAACCCCAAACCCACTGTATTCACTGGACCGGTCCCCTTTTCTTATAAACTGGAACAAGAATAAATAATTTAAAAAAAAAAAAACATATAATATAAAAAAATGAACTGTGATTGAAAGAAAAAAAAGGATTTCTTGAACTATTTTCCTCTTGCTTCTTGCTAGATGTTTATAAGGGAGAAAATGGTGCGTATTAACGATAACTGTTTGCACTTGAGGGACTTGGGGGTCGATGCAGAGTCATCACGTTGCCATGGAGAAGAGAAACCAGGAAGTGTTTGTTTGGCCTGTCGTTGGTCGTCCCACGTCTCCTCCTCTTTCACTCTCCTCCAGTGTCTGGTGTTTGAAGACATTCACCCTTTTCTTCTTCTTGGCTGCGGCGCTTGCTGTCATTTTGCTTCAAGAATATTGTGGACAAAAAAAGCTTAGAAATTCCATTGGATTGTCCTTCCTTTATGTTCATGTTATTATTGTTCCTCAGGGCTTTTGTCACTAGGGAGTGAAGGCTATAGGAATCAAGATGGTGGTTGTGGGATTCAGGAGCAGGAAAGGACGATTGGGCGTCAACGGGGAGGGGGGCGTCAACTTCCCAGTAGTATTTCCTGTCACTTTCCCACTTACAGTAGGACAATTGTGGCAGCTAAGTGTTTCCCAAGAGGCTGAATTACCTTTTAAGATGAATACTTTTTAAAACAGAAAGAGAAAAAATAGTGCCGTCTGTCTACTCTGCCCTGCTTCACATGTAATAGAGACTGTTAGAAAAAGTCAATCCTTGAAATCCAGGCACTGTACCACAGTAAAAAGCCTCTTTTTGAAATATAAATGTAATTATCCCACCACTGCTTATTGCTTATTGTACACACCTACACAGTGGCTTTGCCATAGAACAACTGTAAAAGCGCCACCATTGTGCAACACGTGCTCAAACACACACTTGTCTCTCGCTCGTTTGGGTCTCTCGTTGTAAAGACTGCTGTACACAACATTCCTAAGCAATATTTTAGCTTTTTTTTCTTTTGTTTCGTTTATCATTTGTAAAATGACTACGATTTAGTGATTTTGCTTTAGAAAAACGAAAAAGAACAAAAATTGTGAACGTGCCGGGTAGTTAGTATAGCAAAATGTAAGTTAGTATTTGATCAAGGGAAGTTGACATTTTTTGTGTATGTTCAGGACCATATGGCCACAAAATTGAGAGTTTATGTATTTTTTTAATTTAAAAGCAGATCGTGGTTGTTATTTCTAAGTATGATTTATATATTCCCCCCTCCCCCTCCCTATTTAATGCCTTCAGATTGTTTTTTTTTTCCTTTAGGATTTTTTTCAAAGCCCCTCAAAACTGCTGTTTACATTAAAGGTTTAAGAACTGTAACCACTCTACACTGTGCCTCTCTTCATTCACAAAGCACAACCGCAAGGGTCCAAGACATGACTTGTGATGAAAAGCAGTAATAGTAATTTCACTCTGTATTGAGACATTTGTTCTGATTTGTCGCTCAGGCCGAATCCCGTGGAAAGATTTTTCCTTTTAACAATGAAAGACACATCGCTATAATTAATAGGTAACGGTCCTGGAGGCAATCTGTTTTTAATGGAACAGATAAAACAAGATTAACTATAACACAAATGAAAGCACTTCGATATTATCTGACCAAATCGCATGTTGGCACAGGATTCAATTCACAGGCATATGAAGGAGTTTTGTGTCAGTCTGCATCTGGACACAGACTTTAAGATCATCAGTGTCAAACAGCTACACTAACGCAAAACCATTTTAAGAGAAGTTACCAGACTTTGATGAAGTATCACAATATGGTCCTAAATTATTCTTGGCTTTAAACTTTAACATTTGCTTGATAAACCCAGATCCAGCACCAGGGTTCTTCTGGGCTCTTCTACATGGATATGTGATACAAGATTTCAACAAACCAACTTGTCTGGACCAGACATATTGGAACTAAGTTAAGTGGGTGTTTTCCAGTGTGTTCACCTCAGTCCTTTTCTTGGTTCTTGAGTTAACCAGGTTTTTTCTCCAGTGCAACTCAGTCTGTAGATGTCTGGATTAAATCTTCAGCTTGTAAAAACAGTCAGACTCGCATCTTGATATCCTTACAAACCTTTTGTTGACCCTGATAAGCTTTCCGCAGTATAGATCGAGTCCTTCATTTCAAACGCCACCAAACTTTTTTTGACAAAGATTTTTGTCAGACTCTCTAGAAATTCTTTAAAGTGGTCTTGAGCAAACGTTTAAAGACCTTCTTTGGTCATTGGCTACTTTTTCTCTCCTTTTCAATGCAGTCCTTGTACCTGAAAATTTTGAAAGTGATGTTTTGGTTTGTTTTTGAAGCCGCTTTATGGTGACTTATCACTCAAGCATTAGAAAAAAGCACCTAACTCAACCAGTGTTGTGTCGACACAGACAACTTAACAAAGAACATATTTAAGACTAAATTTCTCTATGCATTTTATTAGAAGTAGAATATTTTTCCCCATTTCTTTAGTTGAGTCTAACCAAAGATCATGCATAAAATTGTATTTTTGCACAATTAGCTACAAACTTGGGATCTCCTGCCATGGTGTGCAGTGTGTCCTTTAAAATGTGAGGAAACTAAACAAGTCAAGGACAAAAGAAGAACTGTCAGGTCTTTAAAAAAATATCTGGGGCATATGAATAGTATCTGAAAGTCATGTCCTTAAGAAATAGGGAAAAGCCCTGACACAGGACCCAAGAGATGCATCTGTCCCTTCAGTTGATCCATCAGCGGTTCACTGAAGCCCAACCTGAAATAGTCTCAATGGAAAGGTAGCTGTCAAGGAATCATTCTTAAGGAAGGAAAACGGGAGGAAAAGGCTGAGATATGCCAAATTATAGAACAACTGGACTGAAAATCAGTGGCACAGAAAAGTACCATCAGATTTAGATCCGCCATCCAGTACCATCTCTAAAATACCTGCTTTGTTTTTTAACATAAGAATCACTCTGGCAATGCAGTAAAAGCAAATTTGGATAAAAACAGAATGGAAATACATCAGTCATGGATTGGTCTCCCCATTGTTAGTGAAGCATTGTGGGATCATCTTGACTAAGGATAAAAACTCAGCGAAAAATAACCAAATAATGCAAGCTAAATAAAAACGTTCAGCTTCTGTACAGTAATTCATAAACAGCACACACCTTGCATTCAGGTGGGTGAGAATTGTCTTGGTGAGTAATAGAGGTTCTCCACCATCTCACCTCACAGACCTCCTGCAGAGATCGCAGGTTCATCTCCGTCTGTCCAGAAGCTGTTACAGCTCCATTCAAAGCAACCACAAATGTGGCATTTTATGTTGTGCCACTTTCAGAGCAGGCATTTCTCTCAGAGAGAAAGTCGCCTTTATTAAAGCAATATTTCATCTTTATGAATCTGCCCTTTTACTTTGAAATAGAGTTCTGTGTGGAAGTCGGCAGAAAATGCAATTTTCAAAGTTAATATTTTATTTCACAGCTAAATAGTTCAACTTTTGTTAGTGACACATTACATGAATTTCAAACTTATAATATTACTACTTTCAGAGCAGTCACTGGAAAATCCTTAAAAGATTTATGAAAAAAAAAAATCAGTGAAATTCGTGAACTACTCAGCACCAGCTTTTGTTTTTAAACTCAATATTTAATCTCAGTTTGCCTTTTGTGTATACATCCCTGGTTTTGGTGCTTGGGTTTTCCCATTACATGCCTGGCTGTGTCACAGGATGTTTATTTCCCAACACGCAGGTCATAGCGGCTCCCTACTCCTTAGTGTGTGACACCATTTCCTGCTTGACGGCTCTATCTGCTACCCGGCCCAGGAACCTCCACCGAGCTCCGTCTTTAGGCGAAGATTGTTCTCACACTAATGGATACTGATGCCCTGTGCTCATTAGAAATGTAAGTCAGTGCCTAACAGCATCTGTCTCTCACTCTCTTAAGCGAGGAAGAAAATATTCTACCTCTTGCCTCCCACCCAGCCTTCATTTCAGTCACAGTGTCTCTCACTCACGCGCAGCGTGCAGTTATTTGAACTGTCACAGTTAAATGGCTCCATTCCTGCGAGGGGAAGCTGTGCTGTGTATGTGAGAACAGCCAGTCTGGTAGAGTGGATTACTCAGTAGACCTGATGTTCTTTGTGAATATCTAGTAGCTACTCATTAGAGGAATACCAAAACCCTAAACTTAAAATCAGTTCATGTTAAGTGTGACATACGGTTCACATATCAAATCTTAACACTGACAAACCTCACGCCGTCCTACAGTCCCAAATATTCATAATGATGGCAACTCGATGGGCTCAGATTTTGTGCATGCCCACCTTGTAATATGTCTCCCTGTATAAAATTTTCTATTTTCCATGTTCAAGAAATCAAACATTCCACTTTCCAGTGCCAGAGGGTAGGTGATTTAATAAGGCTTCTGCATGCCTTCCTGAGGTGCAACAGATGAGGAATGAATATGAGCTAAATCCAAATTTGGTTGTATAGAAAATTACAGTCAGCTACATGAGAGAATCAGATTAAAATACTGACAGTAACTGTATCATTTAGGCTAAAAAAAAAAGGGGGGGGGGGGGCTCCTGCCTGCTGTTGTGTCAGGATCACTTGAGTCAAAAGTGGGATTGCTCATTATCTGCAGTAACAGAAGTTGGTGTATGTCTCTGTTCTAGGACCTCCCCGCCCTTCCACACATGTACTTGGGGAGCTTAAGGAGGCAAGAGCACACATTCCCATTCTTCCATGTCTGCACAGGGCAGGCAGCAGCAGAGCAGATGTTAGTGGCTATGGGTTTGACACTGACTAAGTTAAAAGGTTATGAACTGTAGGTGCTTGGGTGGGTGTACGGTAAAGCAGTTCACGTAGCATGCCATCAGAAGGGCATCAGCAATTGCTCTGATGTGTCAGAACTAATGCTATGCAACATTTCTGTGAAGACCAATGCATTGCATTACAGTGTTTCATACTGAGGCACTTGTATTATTTGCTTGTTTTACAGCTATATCGATCAATATATTCTGAATGCATCCTCAGCTGCAGATCAGTGGGGATTTTATTTCTATATACCACAAATCCATATCTGTTTTTATTATATAAGGTGCACTGTGTGCTTCAGTGTTTGTGTACGCAAGAGTGCTGTCTGTGTTTATTTTTCCACGCACGCTCATCTGCGACAAGCAAGAGGAAAAGGACTTGGCTGGCCTCATTACGAGTTCTTGGAGACTTCATGCAGAGAGCGAGACAGCAGCCCGAGGGCCGGAGCCAGCAGGGCGCATCTTGTCTCCTCATCCAGGAGGACACACTAATCAAATCAGATTAAGGCTGGAACTGATTACATGGGCATGCACACTTCCACAGCAGGTTATCAGACAAGCTAGCATGGCAAACTCATCGCTCCTTCTGCACTCACCAGCATCCACTTGATAGCATTTAAGGGTCAGCCCAGACAAACTCACAAACAAAATGGTTGCGGCTGAAACTATGGCGGCAAGGTCTGCAGATCGGCAGCTATTTTCTCTGCCAGTTTTTTTTTTTTTTTTATTGCAGTAAAATTCCTTTTATCTTCAGAGCAGCAGATTTGCCAGCTAGAGATATTTCAAAATCCCACTAAACTTCTCTTTGGGAAATGTTTTTGTGTGTGATATGGTTGAACTAATCCTTTTAAACTCTGAGTTAGAATTGGTCTTGTGCTGCTTGTTGCTGTTTTCCCGCTTCTATTTCCATTGCATTGAAGACTTGGGGGGTCAGGAAGCTTTGTGCCTTTTTAGAGATTTCTCACCACACCAGCAAAGCATCTTCAAAGCAGGATTAAGGGTGAAGCCAATATAAACAATGAAACTATACTTTTATTATCGAATGCGCTGCCATAGTTCAGTTTCTCCCCAAGGGTGTTATTGACAAAACGTCGTCTTACTCGAGTAAATCACAAATCTAATGGTGCCAAAATAGCAGCTAACAGGCAGAGGAGAAAAAAAATACACTGGAGAGTGGTTCCAAGTTCTCTTGCTCATCATTTGTATTGACTTGTTTTCTCCGCTTGCATTCACTTTCTCATTTCTTTAGACTTTAGTCCAATCTGGCACGTATCAGAAACAACACTGATGCGATTGATGAGTGCAGGGACAGATCCATTTCCCTTGTGTGTTATTATTCACCTGACCCAAGGGCAACAGTTTTCAGTCCATATGGAGCTGAATGAAAAGAGCTGGAAGCTGCAGTCTAATAGCTTTTCTTAAAATCCAAGTGTTGTTTTTACATATATAAGTTAAAATACACTTTATAAAAATCTCCATATACTGTGGTAGGAAGAAGGCTTTGTTTTCTCTATATTCACAATGAGACGTAAGCAGTTTGGAATTGTACAAGGAGTTGGTGTAGGAAGAAAAAAGGAAAAGCGTGCTCACCAAAGGGACTGCGATCCATCTCGAGGGGAAAATGAAAGTGCATAGCCACAAATAAATTACATCACACATGCATAAAACATCAGCTCCATCCTAACAATAAAGACAGAAACTATAAGTAAATTACTTCTGAACAGACGCATGTGCACTGACTATTACTTTTCCTCCTGCTGCTGCAGCACCCGGAGCACTGACCCAGGATTATCAGGGCGAAATGATTGCATCAACCCAGACAAAGATCATCCCGCTGAAAGTGGGGAAACTGTGATTTAGATGAATGAGTACAAGTCTGGAAGTGATTTCCATTCCCGCCCCAACAGTTGCTTAATCTCAGCAATCTGAAAGTCTTATCGTCGTTGGTGCTGTTGCTGTGGTGATTGATTGAAGAGCTCTTCACAGAGTGCTGCAGTCACTCAGCAATTGCAAGTGTTTTACAGGCACAACGGGACTAATGCGCATCTAATAGAGCCAGAGGTCCAGTCTGCCAAGACGTGCCCGCCCTGAATCACTGGGAAACTGCTGTAAATTTAGAAGAGGCCAAGTTCATGTGTATCACTAATTGCAACACCTGAAATGGTTTATGACCACAGCCGTGCAGAGACGGATGAGAAAGCAATCTTACCACAAAATCTAGAGGCTATGTTGAGGAATCTACTAATTCGTGTTTCACTGGATTAATAGATTTCAAAATTTCCTGTTTTTTTTTTTTTTCAGGGTTCATTTAATTCCTGACATCAGAAACCAAACCACCTTAGAAAATTCACAAATATTTGGGACGCTAAATTAGTTTTCCCTCAGTTTCAAACTGAACTTGTCTTCAAATTACTGACACTTTAACAACTACAGAACAATGGTGTCTGTATTCATAAAAAAAAGAAAAGAAAATGCCCTACTTTTTCTTGTACCTTGCAGTCATATCCCTGCCAGGAAATGTACCTGTCAAGAAGAAACAAAACCTAACAGAGCTAAAACGGTCCCACACTCATCTCTCATCTCCGCCTCTCACTTATTCAATTATATGCATTTTAGTCAATTCCCATCACAGCATCCCTTATTATTTTTTCTATTTCTCATATATCATCTCTTTTCTGTTTCATCAAAATCTGTCACAAGCAAGGCCTGTTCTCCTTTGCATTGATCAGCATCTAATTTTAGTGAAGGCTGACGCCTCTTGATGTTGTAAAATGAACGAGTGCTTTGTTGTATACCAGAGCCCTTGAATCAGTTGCATTGACTTTGAAGAGCTGGAGCACCAGTGATGAGGAGGTGGTGGTGGAGGAGGAGGGGCTGATGAAGAGGAAACTTGTTTTAATATGACAGTTAATGAGGTAAACATTGCCCCAGGTGCCTGTTTTTGGGATTGGAAATTTAGCTCCTATAATTTCTGCCCAAATTCACCAAAAGTCACCATATGTTCAGCTGCGTGGGGCTTTGATGAAGAAGAGCCGTGGGAGAATGAAAGATGGATGACGATGAACTCACAACCACAGGGAGCGTTTGTCTGATGCACCAATAAATCTTCTGGATTTCCCCACCGCCAGCCCTCTAACCTGCCACCCAAAGCTGCTTCAGATAAAACAAATGTCTTATCCCTCAACCAGGTGTAAGATATGTTCAACCTTCATTGCACGTTTGTTTGGTTTTTTTGAGAGACAATAGGTGTGGCTCCTAAGCCGACTCTGCTGTGCTGCTTCTGCACAACTGGCAGACAGAGAATTTCCTGCCCTGTGATCAATAAGGCAACAGTAATTTTTCCTTAAGTCCCATGAGACGGAAATGAAATGCTTCTAGTCAAAGTCCTATTTGTGCCGCCTCCTCCTTTGTGTAATTTTAAAAGTGCTTTCTTCATAAATTTATGACTTTGCCTCATTACAGGTGAGACAGATTGATTATGAAGCGGAGAGACTCCCACTGGGCCATTTTTTCATGCTGCATTGTGTGGGACTGACACAAGACTAAAGGAAGCCAAAACCAGCGCTGAGTGTCTATATTTACCAGTGCAGAACCTGCCAGTGCCTGTGTGTGTAGGCTGACAGCAGGAATATCGCTTCAGTAGGAAAATATTGTGAAGGCTGTTTATTGCAGGGTGAAGAATCAGGAAAGACTCAGTTTGAGGTGTTGTGGGAACCTTTGGTCAAAAGTTACCGAGCTACAGGACCTGCAGATATTTTAGGCACTAAATGGTTAAAAGCAGTAAGAAAAGGATGGTTGGAGCCAAACAGAGGCCATGGACACTTTGGAAGGGTTGTGGTTTGATCCTACTGTTTCTAAAGCTTTTTATTACAAATGCTAGAACACAAGAGTGCATCTTCCTAGTATTGGAAGTATTGGTAGACGTTTTCATGGTGTTTTAAAACCTTGAAAAGTTTCTGAGTTAAAAAAAAAAAAAAAGATCTTCAAATAGACTGCTGCTGCTAGACTGATAGATTTTGGTGATTGGTGATATCCCTGTGTGCTGATTATAGTGCAGAAAGGTTACAGCCATAGACTCCATTTTCAGATTTTTCTTTTTCTAATTTGTCTTGACTTCAATCTTTCTCAATGTGGTTTTATATTTCTAGCCATTAAAATAAATCACTAATCTATGGCGTCTGTGTGACCCAGCAACTGGGTGGTTGGGACCTACTCTCTCATTTGATTCGTAGCCCACAGTTTTCTTTCTTCATTGGACTCAAAGGCGAAAAATGTACAGAGAAAAATCAACAAAAAATGAACCATAACTTCTTCACACATTTCTATACCATCATATAAAACTTAAAAATATTGGGGGGGTTTTAGAATGAAATGTTAGTGCATTCAGACCTGCATGCTACCACAGATTCAACAAGGTGCTGGAAAATTCCTCTGAGATTTTGCTCCATATTGAGATGATAGCTTACAATTTTTGTTGCAAATTTGTCAGATGAATGTCCAAGGCATCTCCCACATGCTTTATTGGACTGAGATCTGGTGACTGTGGAGGCCATTTGAGTTTCTTGAACATGACAATGTTCAACAAAACATTACCTAAGCTATATGACCAGAGTGTACCTGTCAAAAGAAGGGTACAATGTAGTCATGAAGGTTTCACAATGGGTTCACCCAAAACCTTGGCTGATTGTGACATACACCAGTTTTCACACCTTAGCTCATGTGATTAGGTAGAGGGTCATTAGGGGGTCCTTTTGTCCCTCTTGGGAGGACACTCCCACATTTTTAAATTAAGTCACCTCGCTTCTCCATTTGCACACGTTTTGAATTTCAGCAGATTGTTTCAATCATGTGCAGATAATGCACATCAGTCTGCCATGTGACTTTCTAATCAGTCACATGGCAGATACTCTGTTCATTTAGGCATGTACATACAGGCCTAAATGAACAGAGTATCTGCCATGTGATTGATTAGAAACTTTGCATTAAAAAGCAATTCAACAATTGTACCTAATAAAGTGGTAGGTAAACCGTTCTGTGACAGATTTGAAAGTGTTTCAGTGTTTTGAAAGCACATTTAGTCTCATTTCACATACAGGTGTTTTCCTTTGTGTGGAGTGTGAACCATCTACTTCACAGTAACTTGCACCTTGACCGTTCTCATTAGTTTTATAAACTTCTAAGAACAGCGGACGCGTTGACACACTAATGGAGAGAAAGCAGAGAAATGCTCCTACATTCGTTCTTGCTGGTTCACTGTCATGGCTTATTAGGTAGTTTAATGGAACGGAGTCATCATTAATGTTATTAATTACTCGTGCTTTTAGTGTTGTGAAGTCAAAATGTCTGTCACGACAAAAGTTTCAACCCTGCTTTAGCTTTTAAATACTTCCCACAATAATATTCAGTGTTTTGTTAGAAAATCAACCATGTTTAAAGAAACCCATTCAGTGCCTGCAAGCTAAAATGATCCAAGATGATTACAGAAAACAAGTCAGAGAAAATGTACATTTTTAATTAAAACATGTTCATAATTTATACTTCATTATAATGTGCATCTGTGCATTAATTACATTCAAGGCCTTTCCAGTCTAATTCACAACTAACTGAGTAAAGAACTTTATATACACACAGTGTAATCATTTACAATGTCAAAATTAGGCTGAAATGGTTAAACTGTTAATGTTTGATCACGCTAAAGTCACACGTTGTCCAGGTTTAAATTTGACAGATTTTCTGTCTCCCAAGACGCCAAAGCCTTCATACCTAAAGAAAATTAAAAAAAAAGATTTATATTAAAACACTGAATCAAATCAGAATGTAAAGTTATGTTTTTGTAGAATAACGCAGTTTTGAAATATTGTCTCTGTATACCAAAGCTATTTTGAAGTTCTCTATTTTCAGAGGCTCAAAAGTAATTGGACAATTAAATGACAAGCGTTTCATGACCAGGTGAGGCCTGTTAGCAGATAAATAATCTGGATTGTGATTCCAAGAGTTGGGAGTTGAATTTGGTAGCTTTTCACTTAATGTCAGGTCCTAAGAGACATTGATAAAAGTGAAGGAAGCCATCATGAACCAAATTAATCATCAAAACAACGTCTGAAAGACCACAGAGGACATCTAAGAGAATACTTTCCATGGTTAAGAAAAACTACTTCACCACATCTAACCAATACAAAAACCTCTGATCAGGTAGACATATCATATCAAAGCCTACAGTCGACAGAATGTAAATACAGAGCATTTGCAACAAGGCGCAAACCTTCCACTCGTGTACAAGAAGATCACATTAGACTTTGCCAGAAAACATCTAAAATAGCCTGCTGAGTTCTGGAGGAAACCAAGACAATCGTGTGTAGCGTGTGAATAATGATCCAGTAAAGTATTGAGGAGGAGAGCAGCTCATGATATGAAGCATACAACATCACCTGTCAAACATGATGGAGGCAGTGTTATGGCATGGGGATGTATGGCTAACAGTGTAACGAGGCCACTAGCATTTATAGATGTGACTGATGCTAGACGCAAAATGATGAAATGTGTACAGGGTTACAACCTCTGCTCAGATTCAACCAAATGGAAAAACGCTGCAAGAATTTTCAAGGCAGAGAAAAGGGATGTTCCTCAATCCGCCGTTACTTACCTGATCTCAACCCAGTAGCTGCAGTGGATTTTCATTGAAGTATTTAATAAAAATAAAAAAAACACCCTTATATTAAGAAATATTTTAGTTTGTCCAGTTATTTTGAGCCTGTGAAAAGACTGTGGCTAAAATGGCTGTAATGCCTGAAGTGTTCGTGCAAAAGTTTGGATAAACCCCTTTAAATTAAAATTAAAGCAGAAAGTCTGCATTTCAATCACATCTTGACCATATGATGACAAACTACCTGTGGTGGTGCACAGGGAGAAAGCTAAAAAAAAGTGTGACTGTCTAAAAAAAAACATATATCAACTTAATTGTATATCTCTGTTCATCCACCTGAGAGTTGAGTAGTAAAACAGCAACTACTACGTGTGCAGCTTCTCTACTCTCATTTAGTTGTTCAAGTTATTTTCCAAAATACACAGTACTGCAACTAAGATTTGTTTTTTCACATTGTTTGTTTGGTTTTTTTTAGTCCTCCATTGACGCTACCTGTCAGGAACCAGTTTTTCATGTTTTTAATTTCCTCCTGTTGATGACACTTTAAGTAGCTTATGCTGTCCTTGATAAATTGAGCATACTAAAGTCAATATTAAACAAATAACTGTTATAAAATCCTATTATTTCATTTGTACTGCTCACTTACAGTTTTGTGTATCTCTTCCAGTCGGCTTGGCCGAGGGAGGGTTTGGTCACGGCCAAGGCGGCGTTCACATGTGCTTGGCGCAGCAGCAGGCCTGGTTGTTTGGCAGCTGGATGCACATAAGCACACTCTTCCTACGCAATCAATCACAAAGTAATTATATACATAGTAGCTCATATAGGAAGACCTGGTTCTACAGGATGGAAAAGACTAGTGAAGCCAACTACAATGAAAAAAGTCCTAATCAGAATAACAGCACATTTCAGACGCTCAAATATATTCATTGGAGTCACTCACATTGGCTTTCCTGTAGTTGTTCTTGATGTTATTAATCTCTTGTTGTAGTCGCTCCAGTTGCTCTTGACCAAGCTCTTCATATCCCCTCTGGAGCGAGGGCATGTACGCAGGATTGACTGAGCTAGCGTGGTCACGAACTGATCCTCCAGTAAAGTCAGTGTTTATGGAACTGGGTCCCGAGATGCACTGGGAGTTCTGTTAAAGCAGGAGGATTGGAGGAAGAAAAACACACACAAAAATTATGAGTGATAACATTTTTTTAATCCTATACTTAGTAATACACTTGTACTATGTGGTAGTAGTGCTCACTGGTTTTGAATTCTCCAACTCAGACTCAGAACTCTCAAAGTACAGTCTCCAGACATTGCTGTGGTGGTGTTTGTTTTCTGCATGAAGCTCACTGGGCTCCACGACCACCATAGACTGGTCCAGCCCCATGCCTGACTCTCCCTCTCCCACCGAGTCGTCTGATCCACTGCACTGGTTGTTCGGGAAGATCATGGAGGAAAGGCTCATGTCGCTTTCTGAGCCAGAGTTCAGCTCCTGATTGCCACATAGGAAGAGTGGGTTTAGACGCTCATATATATGGATTCACGAGGATTTGTAGTGTCCAACATGGGTCTTAACTGTGATACTACAGCTCAGTTTGAAATTAGTTTAAGCCTACTGTGCCTCAGGTAAGTTATTCCATTACATTTCTTGTCACTAAGGTTGGAGATAATTTAAATTAAGCTGAAAACTGATAATGGATTCAGAACTGGAGCAACTCACATGCTGAGACACATACAAAATACATTATTTAATTTGCCTGAGGGGCTAAAAAAGTGCTTGGCTGCTACAAAATGAACTATAAATAATGGAATGACCAACAGTTCCCTGACTTCCTGTTTTATTAACCTAATGTAATACATAATAACACAGTCATCAGACAATACTTTAAGTACAATAGACTTACATGTGGTGCGCTGGTGCCTATGCTGTTGTGGACAGCCTCCAGCTGTGCATTGTAGAGTAAGGCTTTCAGATCTGCCCCGGTAAACTGCTCTGTCGCTGCTGCCAGCTGCTCCAGGTCAACATCAGGAGCCAGGGGGACGCCTGCAGTCAGAGCTTTCAGGATCTCCACACGAGCCTCCTGGAAATGTGACACAATAGCTCGATTTAAAACCCAAGAATCTTTCATGTAACATGACTCAACATTACTTTTTGTCTTTTAAGGACTGATACATATATAATGAGTTTAGAAGTGAAGTGATGTTAATTAATAATTATTAATATTCTTTTAAACCAACAAACCAGGTCAGGGGGAGGGCAGTAAAGGGATTTGTCCAGCCGTCCAGGTCTCAGCAGGGCCGGGTCAATCAAATCTGGTCGGCTGGTGGCTGCAAGCACGTACACACCTATGAAGACAAACACGAAGAATTCAAATTTATTTATTTTAAATTGAATTGAATTAAAGATCCCTCCAAGTATGTTTCAAGACAGATTAGAATGCTCCTAATTCATCCACAAAAAGGTTTAACTACATCTCTATAACCTTTCATAGCCAACTATATTGTTCAAATGTACTGGCCCCAGGTTTAGAGTAGAGATGGCACGATACCACTTTTTTATGTCCGATACCAATATCATAAATTTGGATATCGGCCGATACCGATATGAATCCGATATAGTATATTTTTTTAATTAAAACTGTTTTTTTTATATCTTGCTTCATTTTGTATAAGTTCAAATTCAAGTAAAAAAAAAACACCAAACACTAAAGCTATTCTGTTATACCTGTATGCAAAAAATACACTGCACCCAAAATATTTCATAGTTCAGCAACACTGATCAATCTAATAAACTTAAACCTACTCCATCCATCCTATTCTGGTATTTTAAAGAGTACTTAGCAGAAATATTAAGCAACCTAACTAATAGGGTTGCAAACTTCCAGCAAAAGAAAATAGGGAACCACCCCCACCTCATGATGCTTAATCGATGCAATCAAATTTAATTTGATGCAGTGTGAAAAAAACATACAGTAATGGACTTCTATACTTTTTACATCAGATTAAAACTTTGGGTGTAAGAGTCAGATAATTATTTATTAAAAGCTAGACATTTTAAATGAGAATAAGAAAGAAAAGAATGTCTTTGTGCCCCCTTTTCCCTGTTCATGCCCTATCGGCCCCCCTGGCTAAACTTTGCTAGATCCGCCCCTGCACAGTTACCAGCCGTCAGCTACGTAGAAAAAGATCCTGGTGTAGAAAGTAATATTAAATAAATTCTAACAACAGCTTATCAAGGTTAAACGTGCTGCTGTTGTTCAGCCACTGGTTTCCTCTTTCTGGCACGAAGTGGGCGATAAATAAACATGAGAGACGGACTCGCGACAGAAAAGCTGATCAGCTGATCATTAAGCAGTTTCATGATTGAAGTAGAAGCAGGAGAGGGAGAGAGAGAGAGAGAGGCAGTTGCTCCATATATCGGTTGTTAAGCTTAACGCTGGAATGCTTTACAAACATTCAGAGATGAACTTACACACTTGCTTTACTTCTCTCTGGGATAACTTCCTCAGAGATGAAATGCTGGTTTGGTAGCGAGGCTACAAATACACACAGCCCCTCTATCATGTGAGCACACTGCTCCGACGCTCTACGGTTATGAGCCGAGTTACGCCGTGTCGCAAGTTTTGTGAGGTGCTTTTTTGATATTTAATGGATCGGATTACATTTTTTATTTCTCTCCGATATCCGGATCCAGTAATTTAGGTCAGTATCAGACCGATACTTAATATCGGATCGGTACATCTCTAGTTTAGAGTGTATTCATATTAGTCATAAGTATCACAATGAAGCACGTTTGATATATTGTAATCACTGCATAACATGCTTGGTCATGATTTAGTGAACCTTCACTTGAAGAGGCAGTAGCTGAGCTCAAGCACAGCCCACACGTAATGTGCCCAAGCATAGAACTTCAGTGTTTTTTCCGATGAGAAGCTCATCTGAAGTAACTAATTGAGCAATCTATAAGGCATTCAAGAGGAACGTTTACTGCTCTGAAAACAGCATAGTTCAAACCCCAAAATGCATAAAATCATCACTGTACTTTGGAAAAGTGTTTTTCAAAACCATGTGAGTGCAAGAGTGAAGAGCACTCGGGTCTACACAGTTAAGTGCAGTGTGAGTGGAAGCCAGCCAGGAGAGGCAGGACAATTGTGCAAGGGTATGGTACAAGGTAACCCTGCCAAGTGTAGATTCACCCTTATTTTATTAATGTATTGACTAAACAGTGGCCATAATCACACTTAAATTTTTTTAAAAAACATCCATTATATGTATATTGCTTTTCCCCATCAATCCCAAAATTATTAACATTAAATTATCAAAGTCATGCTTAGATGCTCTGTCATCACCCAAAGGTCCATTTGAGCCAGGAGGGAAAAAGAACTGAATGGACTTCATGAGACTTAACCCGCACTAAACTTTAAATGGCTTTAAACACTTCTGATCTCATCCCAACAGAGTCAGTCAGGAGTTAAAGCAGATTACTACAAAGCACCCGTGATGATGACTGTGTGTATAGTTTAAAGATGTATGACGTTACCCTGCAGTCCCTCCACTCCATCCAGCTGGGTGAGGAGCTGGTTGACCACGCGGTCGGTTACACCTGTGCTGTCGTGGCCCCTCCTGGGGGCCAGAGCGTCAAACTCGTCAAAGAACAGGATGCAGGGCTTGGCGGCTTGTGCCCTAAAAGAGGCAGAAGAAGAAGCGATCAAAGGAAATAAAAAGAAAACACTTCATTTATGTGAAACGCCAATACTTTACCATTACTTCAAATGTTTTATGTTAATAATTATAACTTGCAACAAAAGGTAATAACACAGCAACAGCGATGCCGGGGGGAGTTTAAAAGTTCACTAACCTCTGAAAGACATCACGGACTCCCTTCTCGCTGGCTCCAATGTACTTACTTAGAAGTTCAGGTCCCTGGAGGGAGAGTTTAAAAAAGTCCCTTGTTACTGTAGAAACTTTGCTCTCATACAGAAGGGCACAGTCTTATTTTAATGACGAAGCTGAAGCAGAGCCTACCTTGATGCTGATAAAGTTCATACCACTGTCTTTGGAGACAGCTCTGGCCAGCAGCGTTTTTCCTGTACCAGGAGCGCCATACAGCAGAGCTCCTGAGCGATGGCGGATAGGAAGATTGGCGAAAAGGACCGGATACTGCAACACACCAAGGACCCACAGTCAGTGACTGTGCAATAACTTATGCTGAATTCTAGCGTTTTCTGCTGATATAAGGGAGACCTCCCTTCATTTTTAAGAAGTAGTGTTAAAAAGGAAGAAGCTCAAACATTAACAGCCATGTCTTTTCCCTAAAACCACAGTGATGAGTTGATGACAACATGGGGCTGAGCAGTCTGAGGGCTCACAGGATCAAAGATTACATGATAAAAATAGATCAAAGTTACCCACCGCTCCGAAAACACCCTCATTATGTTCTGAAACTGGAAGCGTCATTGTCAGTCATATTTTGAGGTAAATATATCAAAAATAATTGTCAAAAAAGGGTCAACTGGGGGACCTTTAGATTATGCAACTATACTGCAACTCAAAGACTGGGCTGTAAGCAAGGGAGCTGAAGAATCCTAAGGTAAATTAAATGAGGAACATTTTCATTAGTTATAAGACCTTTTACTGGATTTTCTCTACTACTATAAGACTCATGCAACACCCAAGCTGAATAAACAGATAAACTATCCTGGCAGTTTTCCACCTCTCCAGAAAGAAAAGACGCTTTACCGGCTCGAATAAAAGAGGTTTTAATATATTAGTGGACTAGGCAATTACATAATTTGGAAGTCTTATTATTACTTTGCTTGTAGTTTTTGTTTGTTTCTAAATCAGCTGATTCAAATATTTTATTTTCACTTTGTCTGTACTGAGCCCCTCATCCCCACTCATGCCGATGCTTTCCAAAGCTCATCTGTACAACAATCAATAGTAATTATGGTGTTTAAAATACCTAGATAGTCGCTCATTATACCACACTGCAGCTAAAACACATTTTGAAAAAAGCAACAGCCATCTGACCTTAGCAGGGAGCAGTATGGTGTCCATAAGCTGCTGTCGCACTTCTTTTAGCCCTCCTACCCTGTCCAACCCAAATCCACTGGGGGTGTGGAGGTCTACACCCCACAAAGAGGGGGGGGTGAAGCCTTTGAGAGCCTGCGCAAAGTCCCTCCAGGACAGACACACTTCTGCAAAATACAGGGCACAATGAATACATCTGGACAATAACTCTACATTAGCATCAGTGGTCACATGATGCAGGAAGAATCTGAAGACCTGAAATTGATCTATTGGGAATTTCATCAGTCTTTGATACCTTGTTCACTGTGTCCTCTTAGCATAGCGTTAGCATGAACAGCCCGCTCTAACAGCAGTACTAGATCTTGAGGTGTGTATCCCTCTGTCTCCTTAGCAACAGCCCCGATATCAAGACTCACAGTCTCAACAGACAGGCAGGACTTCCTCAGGATCAGATGGATCAGAATCTCAACCCTCTGGGCCTGCAAACAATAACATGATCGGTGTTTTTTTTTTCTACTTTGTGTGTCTGTACTTGTGCTTGTGTGTGTACAGGGTGGGCCATTTATATGGATATACCGTAATAAAATGGGAATGGTTGGTGATATTAAAGTCCTGTTTGTGGCACATTAGTATATGTGAGGGGGAAAACTCCTCAAGATGGGTGGTGACCATGGTGGCCATTTAGAAGTTGGCCATCTTGGATACAACTTTTGTTTTTTCAATAGGAAGAGGGTCATGTGACACATCAAACTTATTGGTAATATCACAAGAAAAACAATGGTGTGCTTGGTTTCAACGTAACTTTATTCTTTCGTGAGTTATTGACAAGTTTCTCTTTTTTCACAGCCATTGACATGTCGAGGAGGTTAACATGTGAGGAGCGGATCGAAATCGTGTTGATATCTGGTGAACGCAGTAACCGGGTCATTGCAGCAGATTTCAATGCAAGACACCCTACGAGACCACCCATCTCCCATGCTACAGTTAGCAAACTGCTTGACAAGTTTTGTGAAACTGGTTCAGTGTTGGATTTGCCAACATGTGGACGCAAGAAAACTGTCACTGTTGAAAAAACATCAGTGGCTGTCCTAGCTTCATTCAGCAAGAGCCCACAGCGTAGCACATGCCGCATGTCACTGGAGAGTGGCATTAGTCGAACATCCCTTCGGTGGATATTAGCTACTCACAAATGGCACCCTTACAAACTCCAGCTGCTGCAGCATCTCAACGAGGAAGACCCAGATCGGCGCACAGAATTTGCAGAATGGACAAAACAAAAATTGGAACAGGACCCTCAGTTCATGCAGAAGATTTTGTTCAGTGATGAGGCAAACTTTTATGTGAATGGTGAAGTTAACAAACAAAACCACCGCTATTGGTCTGACACTAACCCACATTGGATGGATCCCTCCAAGACTGTTGGAACAACAAAAGTGATGGCATATAGTTTGGTGTGGTATATGGGGTACAACGATAGTGGGTCCATTCTTCATCAATGGAAACCTCAAGGCCACTGGATATTTGAAATTGCTACATGATGATGTGTTTCCCTCTTTATGCACTGAAGCTGGCACATTCCCTGAGTTTTTCCAGCAAGATGGTGCACCACCACATTATGGGTGCCAGGTCCGAGCATTCCTAGATGAACAGTTTCCTGGAAAGTGGATTGGTCATCGTGGGCCAGTTGAATGGCCGCCAAGGTCTCCCGATCTGACCCCCTTAGACTTTTATCTTTGGGGTCATCTGAAGGCAATTGTCTATGGTGTGAAGATACGAGATGTGCAGCACCTGAAACTACGGATACTGGATGGCTGTGCTGGCATTTCTCCTGTGGTGTTGCTATCAGTGTGTGAAGAGTGGGAGAAGAGGGTTGCATTGACAATCCAACACAATGGGCAGCACATTGAACACATTTTATAAGTGGTCAGAAACTTGTAAATAACTCATAAAAGAATAAATTTACGTTGAAACCAAGCACACCATTGTTTTTCTTGTGACATTACCAATAAGTTTGATGTGTCACATGGCCCTCTTCCTATTGAAAAAACAAAAATTGTATCCAAGATGGCCGACTTCTAAATGGCCACCATGGTCACCACCCATCTTGAGGAGTTTGCCCCCTCACATATACTAATGTGCCACAAACAGGACTTTAATATCATCAACCATTCCCATGTATTACGGTGTATCCATATAAATGGCCCACCCTGTACATATGAGTGTGGAGGAGTGCTGACCTGATCAGGTGGCTGGATGTTTACAAATCCCTGGATGAAGTGGGAACCGTGTACCTCAGTCAGAGAGGGATGGAGGGAGTGTTCACTCTGGCTGGTAATGATCAGACACACCAGGCTAGAGTGAAGCATCACCTCATCCACCACATCCTGCAGGCCTGCAGCCACAGTGATATAACATTACTCATCAAAGCAGGAAATGATTATTGATCCTGTCTGTCAAAAGGCATTCCCACAGGTAAGAAAATATTTTACTTTGAGCAATGTGCTGCTGAAGCAGTGCCTCCGGGCCGTGTTCATGTTCAGGTGAGGCTGGTGCCCGCGTCAAATGATCCAGGTCATCAAGTAGAACAACAGAGGGCTGCCTCCATTCTGCCTGTTCAAAAACGTCCATCAGATTCTGTCTCACAGTTTCTACCCTTTTGCCTAAAAGGAAAACAAAACATATTGTTAATTAAGTTAAATTTTATCCTTCTTTTCCATTCAGACAGCAAATATTCATGAAGTCTTTCTTGACCTTGTAGCTTTTTGCAGTCTACCACCTCAACGTGTGCATCCAGCTCTTCTCTAGCTTTCCTGCAAAAGGCTTGGGATAGAGTGCTCTTCCCACTCCCCTGCAGAGAGAAGTTACAGCACAACATGTTGCAGACTTAACAAAACAATACTGGTTAATATGTGTTCTCCAGTGAGCTTAAGCTGCAAAAAAAAAAAAAAAAAAAACCCAAACAAACATCAATGCTATGAAGTATCAATTTATCTTATGTTAATGAATTATATTGACAGCCGTTGTGTTAGCAATAGTAGTTAAATTAAATGTTAAGTAAAGAGATACCTTGGCACCAGTGATGAGAAGAGCTCCACCTTGAAGTCCCCGACCAGTGGTACCCAACTCTCTCGAGAGGGGACTACCCAGAAGGGTATGGGAAATAAACTCAAACCCAGTTCTACAAAGCTCATCCATCCCCCTGTGGAAAAAAACCCCCAAACATGACTGATGGAGAAAAAAAATCTCCTGCTTAAATCACACATAGGTACTGAATTATCAAAAGACATACCCAAGAATACTAAGAGAGGGAAGTTCTGGGTGGGGTGTTTCAACTCCAGGCGTCACGGCTGGGGTGGTTACTGGCTCTCTGTCTACCTGAAGATGAGAGAAAGAGATAACTGTGAACAACTTCAAAGACTTTTTTTTCTTAAAAATGTGTTGAATTTTTTAATAAAAACTGCATGAAGCAATCTGTTTTCATGTAAAATGTTTAAAGACACAAATATATAATAATTCTCCATTTGCATGGCGATACCTGTATGTCTTTCTTCTGGATAACTGTGGGTGCTAGCAGAAACAGCTGATCTGAAGCTTCAGTCTGTGGTTCTGGTTTCAGCACAGTTAAAGCAAACTCTAACTTTGCTATGGAAAAGAATAAAAAGTGAAGGGCCATTATTTTTTAAAAAAAAAAAAGCTAATTTAAGATATTTATTATTACCCCCTTTTTTAACTTTACATAGCCATATGCCAAGCTGTCTGTGTATGATTTATAAATATACTTCTTTGGCTTGTAACGGCAGTGCAAGAATGAATCACCATCAGTTCCATGTAGGAGGATGGTGCCAGACCGTGCTGTCAGACAGGCTAAAGGTTCGTGACTCTGTGTGTGCAGCCAACCAAGGAATGCTGTCTGGATCTCCTCATCATCCTCCTCAGGCTGAAGAGAAAAATGTCAAAAAAAAAAAATCAGATGGACAGAAAGGAAAGAAGCTGAACACATTTTCTGCAATTCTGAACAAATTATATGTCCTTGTCATTTACATCCGACACTGTAACACAGATGTACACTCCAGCACTCACCAGTGGATTTAGGGGTTGTAGGCAAATAGTAGAAGCTACTTTGATAGCTGATTTCACTGGCTTAATTCTTACTGTTGAATGGGCAGGGATATTAAGCCTGCTGGCCAGAGGCTCTGGAATCTAAAAAATTAAAGATACAAAAATTTTAACAGAAACAGAAAGAAGTAGGGCACTGCAGTATTGTTAAAATACTGTTTATAAACTATATATATTCTTCTCTTCAGACACCATACTCACCCATACTCTTCCACTGTGAATCTCTCCCTTGCTTCTTTCCTTGCATCCAATCAGCTTGGTACAATGGCACACTGCCCTAACCACCATGGCCTCCTCTTCCTTCACCTCCTCTCCTTCAAGCGTAGCAGTCTCCTTAGTAACTCTTGCCTTCCTCTTTTTCTCCATTGCCTGCTTGGTTCTGTCCCTCGTTTCTTTGGGGGATGGGACTTTGGAGAGAAAGCCATATGTAACTGAGGAGTGACCTTCACTCAGCCTAGCATTGAAACTGTGGCTCCAAGGAAAGATGTGAATAGCATTAGTTGCAACGTGGCTTATGGTGCTGAGAGAGTGGGGAGGTGCACCGCACACTCTGTACAGAGAGTCTGTAAGGAGAGCGGGGATTTTAGGTAAAGGCGGTTGTTCCTTAACTGGGTCATAAGCGCCCTTTATCATATGATGAAAGAGGCTTTTCAGGTCGGCTATGCCACCCCACTGGTGGCTGTTAGAAGTAGAGGAGGCAGTTTCTGATGATGGTCCTGAAGGGGAGGAGAAATCCATGTTTGGCTGTCTGTGAAAACTTTCTGAGTTTGGGTTGGCTTTTAGATGAGAATGTGTGTTGGTGCCAGTTTCAGCGCGGATCTTCGGGGACACAACAAGTTCTGTGAATTGCTCCAGGCGACCGTAGGGCACACGTGGAGAAAGTGAAGCTGTGCAGAATTTTTTTAAAATTAAACTGTATTCATAGAAGTCAAACATTTAAAACTCAAGTTGAGCAGGCAAACCATTATAACTGCAATATTTTTGTGTCACATGTTATTTGATAAACAACATAGAATAATTGTATCAAAACTGACCTATTCGGATAAAGATTACCGTGTGGTTGTCCACCCACACAGGAAACACGGCATCTTGGAAAACTACTCTGATCTGATCCAGTAGTTGCAGCTCCAGCACAGAACTGTGGAGCTCCTGGCGATGTCAGTCACACAAAAGTGATATATTAATACTTGTTAAGCGTCAAGGAGAAGTCACCTTGTAATTATTAGAGTGTGTAAAATAGTGCAAACTTGTATGAAGACAAGTTTCACATACTGTATGTCACTAAATTACCCACCAGGATTTCCCAGTCATCAGCTGATACAGGCTCCACAAACACCCGATCCAATGATGAGACCTGATGACATGGCCTTAAGAAGCCCTGAGGAAAAACAAACCAGTAAACTAAACAACTAGTAAGTCCAGACAGAAACTGACAATCACTGTACACTGTCACAAGATGGAGAAAATTAGCTTCTTCTGAAAATAGAGCGAAGAACAGATTCCTCACGGAGGGGCTCTACCTGCTCTCCATCTGTCAGGCCCTGCTTCTCTCCTAGCTGCCGACACAGCTCCACTTTGTGGCTGTCCAGGCTGGAGCTGGCTCTGTTTTGAGTCCAGGTGAGGAACACTGGAGGCCCATGACCACAGGACAACTCCAGAGGCTGGTTCTGAAAAAGACCTTAAATGGGTTGACTGTGAATGCCACTGTATACAAAAGTATTCTACAGTCATTGCCAAGTTGCCTGGGATCATGCAACTTGGCAATGACCCCAAACTAGAGCAGCAAATCTCCAACAGAGTGGCTGTAAAGGAAAGGAATCAGTGTGTTGCAATGGCCCAGGCAAAGTTCAGACCTCAGCCTGATTGAAATGCAGAACCTAAAGAGAGCTGTGCATAGTAAAATTCCTGCAAACACTGTGAAGTAGAGTGGGACAAAGTTTCTCCACAACGCAGTGAGACACTAATAACAACATAAATAAAATGGTTACTTCAATTTAGTGCAGCTAAAGGTGGTTCAACAAGCTTTACTGAATCAAGGGGTGTACTTTGTTTTTCACATGATTGCATGTTTGCTGAAGCACCTTTTGTTTACCCTAGACCACCATCCTTGCTTGCAACCATGCTTGAGCAAACAAATCGTCCTCATTCAATCCATTTTACACTGTTTAGACTAATAATGACAGGGTTAACCCAGTTCTGAATCCTTTGTAAGTAAAGGTCAAACTTAAGGAGAGGAAGCCACGAAACAGGAATTCCTGTTAGCCAAAAAAAGTGCAAATATAAACAGAAAGCCTTCATCAGAAAAACACTGTTCATTCATAACAGCGAACAGGACACAAGGTAGAAAAGTCATTTTAAAAGATACACTAGACCCCGGATTTATTTCTAACCTAGTCCTTTGTCTCCACCAAGTGAAACCGTAAAGGAACTGCTACGAAAACAGCTCAACCGAGAAGGAAACAAATACTGAAATACTAATTGCTAACTACCCTCTCTCTCCATATGCTGAAGTATTGTGTTTGACTCAGCTCCTCTTCTATCTATATTCAGAGCACGTTTCCAGCCGGGCCGAAGTGGAGTGAATGGAGTCGTGAAAAACTGATCTTTCCAATTCATTTGATCTAGAGAGCAGCCTGACGCGAGGTCTAAACTGCAGAAGTCACATTTTATTTTGCAATATGAATAACTGTCAAAGGGTCTCGGAAATTAATTTACAGCAGCATTAATTTTGTTAAAAAAAAATACAAGAATAGAACAACACACAGAACGGGCCAACATTTTAGCTAAAAATGGTTTAAGTCAACAAAGCTTCTACCAATTTTACCTAAACGATAGTGCTAGGTGGTTAGCTAGGCTATCTTACCTCGTTCAGCGAAAGCTGTGATATTAGCTTCAAGGGAAGGTGTAAAAAGCAGTTTTTTGCGTTGTTAAAAGTGACAGTTACGGGTTGAATGCCCTGATTGCTAAACATGATTTTCACAAAGTTTTCTATTTCGCGTTCAACGCGTCAAGCAAGCTGCACCGCTAACATCAAGTGTGTGACAAACTCATAGTCGATCGATGTGCTCTGTGTGTGCCAGACCAGACCAGAGTAGCCGATATTCGGTTGAACGCATTTCAGAATAAGACATCCAACTACGACATGCTTTGAATGAATCCTATTCAACACGAGAATGAACCTTTATTTTGAAATGCATAAAGTGAAAAGTTCATTTCCACAGACATGGCGGCTCCCGTCAACAACAGCTCTGGCTGCTGGAGAGTCCCGGAGGTTTACAAACATCACGAACAGCAGAGAGTGTGCATTTCTCGGCCAAAATATAGGGAAGGAAGAAAAGCCAAAGCAGTTAAGGTAAGAGGACCCTTTTGTTTAGAAATATACGGCCAAAAGCGCGTATCTTAAGGTGTGAGACACTCCCTGCTACGTGGGAACGTCACTTACAGTGTTTTTAAAAAAAACATTTGTTCTCTTCCGGATTTTATGGACTCCACTGAACCACAGTGAGAGCCTTAACCACATCTGGATGATAAATATAACCACTGTTCGCAGTTTTCACATGAGCATTTTCCCATCAGTGTACCGCAGTCAAGTGTTGCATTATTTGCAGGTTTACACCATAAATTTAGAGAGTCGTTACCTGATGGTCCAAGGGGTCCCAGCGATTGGGGTTATGACTGAGTTGATTCAGCTGTGTGCCCTCTATGGAGCTGTGGAGGAGTACAGGCCCCTGGACGAGTATCCTGCCGAGGAGTTCACAGAGGTCTACCTCGTAAAGTTCCAAAAACTCACAAGTGCCAGGTGCAAGATGTAACTAGACTGTTCATTATGCCTAACTGGCAATGTCTGAAGCACCTTCTGAATAATTTGGTTTCATTTCAGAGCAGCAAAGCGACACATGGATGAGAAAAGTTTCTATGGTGGTGTGCTGCACGTGTGCTACGTCCCCGAATACGAGACTGTGGAAGACACCAGGCTCAAGCTGCAGGACCGGAGGAGCTATGTCATCCGGGCTGCTCAGAAAAGAGGCATAATTTTATATCTATAGGTTATATTTTGCCTCACAAAATCCACCACTCAAATGAGTAGCTCCTTAGTTCCTCATTAGTCCAAGCAAACCTCGGTTAACATAAATAAGCATAAGCTTTATTTGTCAGTTGCAGTTGCCTGCAGCTGAGATGACAGACCTACAGTAGATGACCATACAGACAATACATAAAATATACAAACTTACATTGGGGAGACAGGTCAGACTAGGCAGCAGAAAAAAAGGGTAGACAGTGAAATATGCAACATATAGGGGCAAGGTCAGGAGAAAAAAAAGCTTTCTGCCCATGCTGACTCTGACAAATGAGTCATCATGAGGAGAAAACACAAAAAAACTCCATAGCACATAAAGAGCACAGATATCATCACACTATACTCCATGAAACAGACAAGCAACATAAGGGCAGGGGTACACCAATGTGCACAGATACTGCGATTCTTCGTGCCTCCAGCTGAGCCACTGTCTCCATAGGGGGGAGGGGGGGGGGGAAGCATGGCAAGAGGTATTGGATCCGGGGAAGGATATCTGCGTGTGTGTGTCCAGAGTTCAGCTGATATATATATATATATATATAGATATATATATATATATATATATATATACATACACACATACACACAACTAGTCACTTTACATCTTTTCATTGTTTCTTTGTACATTTCCACCATTTCCCTTTTGCACTTTTATTTTCATTTGACTCGGATCTTTTTGAATGATGTGGATTTTTACACTTTTTTCTGTCTCATTTTATTATTGCAAAGTGAGAGAAAGGGAACAGAAAGAGGACACACAAGAGGAGCCTACTTCATCGGAAACAAATACCACGTCAGACGACAACATCCTCACACACAAACAGACCTCTGGAAATGACAATACAAGGGAGACTCCAAACGTCAGCCACTATTTAGGCTTTCCTCTACTGCCATTACCTCCCCAAGAACATCATTACCATAGGCCTAAAAGTCAACATTTACCAACAGAGGATAAAATGGGGACTTTACACAATACCTGTGCTGACACATTAGAGCAGCAAGAAGGGAGTTCAAGGAGAAAACAGACCTTATCGAGCAGACCGTCAGCACATCAGGCTGCGGCAGTCAGATTTCTTCCTCGGACCACACACTTGGAGAAACGGAAGCGCAAAATGGAAGAGGCTGAGGAGGCCTCCAGTACTGTTTCTGGGCAGAACGAGCCTTTGATTGGACCAAAACTACCAGAACCATCCAAACTGGACATGGAGGATGAGTCACTGAACACAACCGTCAGCCTGATCAGGAACACAATGAAGCAGGTACATGTGATTATATTGTTTTGGTTGTAATTAAGGACAAAATAATATTTTCACTATGCTCTAAATCACTTTTTACGATTAATCCAGTTTCATCGTCTCTCCTAGGTGACATTGAGTCCAGACATCAAACCAGTGGAGAAGAAGGTCAAACCACGCCGTCGGATTTGATAGAGCAGGATTTTTTTTTTTCTTAATTAAACAAATTTTGCATCACAGCACCGTTCCATTGAGGTTAATATTAAAGATGTTTTGGCTGGGTATGCAGTTATGTGATTTGGTTATTGTTCGAATTGTTCCTGAAATACGTGTCCCTCAAACATCTCGATTCTCTGAAAAAATAAGAAAAGCAGACTGTAAGATTGAGAATTTTTGATGGGGAAATTTAAAGAGCTTAGCAAATTCTCATTACAGATTACCCTGAAGTCAGGAAGGCAGGTTCCAAAAGCTTCCAGCAATAGGTGCTCATCTTTCACAGCCTTTTCAAAATCTTCAAAAGACAATTTGCCATCATGGTCATAGTCCTGTGGGAGGAAGCACCATTGGCAGAGCTGCTAAACTATTTACAGACCTGAGAATTTTTTAAATAGTGTTTTGGGTTTTTTTTTTAAATCATGTGTAAACAGTTATATCTGTGCAGCAAACAGCTCACCATCTTCTTCAGTATGATCTCCATCAGGTCTTTGATTCCTTCGTCAGGGTCCTCCTCATTGGGCTGTCTGATGAGCCTGCCCTTCAGCATATGAAGCATCTCCTCTCTAGAGATGGCATTGTCACCATTCAGGTCGTAGACAGAGAAGCAGTCTGAGCCATGCCAAACACAGGGATTTTTTTAGGTAGATAAAGCTACATGTGTGAAGGTGTGAGAGTGAGCTTAAGCAAAAAAAAAAAGTAAGGTTGAGAAGTTACATTTTATTTTTTCATCCAAGGTCCCCCGAAGAAAGACGGACAGTCCCTCGATCCACTCTTTCATGCTGACAACACTGTCGTTGTCTTTGTCAAATGTCCTGAAGACTGAATGACACACACTTACACTCACAATATGTCTTGGATTTAATTATAGATTTCAATTGTTCGTACTGAAGAAATCGCTCATTCCCAACTGTACTCGTGGACAAGCGTACTGAAGGATTTAATTTAATCATTCTGAAAGAGGTGGTGGAGGTGAGAATTCTGGGTTGTGCCAAATTGGAGAGTACTTACAGGGTGATAGTGATGATTTGGAGATTTCGCTTACTTTCCACCATTTCATTGACATTTTACTATTTCAAAAAACAATATATGCTCTGTTTAAATTTGATGGCACCAACATATCTCAAGACAGCTGAGAGGGCAACAGTAGGGTGCAAAACTAAGTGGTACTAAAAAAAGAAACGATGCAACTTTAGGTTAATTGGCAGCAGGTCACTGACATGAATGGATATTTTATTTTATTTTATTAAAGCATCTTGGAGAAGCAGAGCTCCTCAAAAGTAAAGATGGGCCGAGGTTTGCCAGTCTACAAAAAACTGCATCTACAGTTTATGCAAATTCGAAATGATCAAATTTACATTTTACAGAGCGTCCCACCTTTTTTTGGAACTGGGTTTGTAAACAATATAAGTATAAATAACTGTAAACTGAATACCTCTACCCGTCATCCTGTCATCAGTCAGTCCAAAGATGCTGTGGAGTGTGCTTATGAACTTCCCTCGGTCCAGACCTTGCACAGCTCTGCCAGAGTTGTTCTGCTCCGCCATAAGGACGTTAAACTCTCGGATAAGGCACTCAACCTCTTTTTTACTGACTATAAACAGAAACATAAAAAATGGCGTACACTTCATCTGCTCTAACAATACTTAGACGGCAGTGTGTATTTTCATACCTGCTAAGTAAAACAATGAACCGTAAAGCTTAGCATGGACTGAACTACCGCTATAACAAAGCTGGCTTAGTTTATTGATTTGAGAAGTTTAACCGTCATACTCACAGTGCTCCACTTGTTTCGAAATGTTCTCAGCGAGCGCCTGTGTCGCCCGTTTGTTCATAGCAGATATTTTTGACATTTTCGATGAGGCCAGACTCAGCTACAGTCCACTCACAGGGAAGTTGATGTACTGTTGCCATGGCTACCGCGAAACGTTTACGGTAGTGTGTTCAAGAACCTCGACGGTTTACTACCGGTGGAAACACCGTAACTACACATCATTTTCATATATGCAATCCGCATTAAGTACAAATTAAATGCGTATATCTCAAAATATTAATCATTCATTTAATGTATTATAGCCCAATATTATTTATTTAAAAAATGACTTTCTCATATAAAATGTACTTGTTTTTCCAGATTGTAGCATGCTTGCAAGGCATTTTCCAATATGCAGTGCCCCATTCCTGATGGGGTTTTTTTATTGTTTGGGTTTTTTTTGCTCCCATTTAAGTTTATGAGACAAAGCAGCAAGGCAGCTAGAGATGATTGTTTGATGGTCATTGGATGAGTCGTTAATCTGCTCTTGGAGTAACTTGGGAGGGCCGGCCACTCCAGGCAAGATTCAACATTGTTTTCTGTTTGTTGATAATGGCTGGAGTCCCAAAACACTAGGAATGGCTTTGTTGCCCTTTCCAGTCTGACAGATGTCAGCGACTTTGTTTCCCAGCAGTTTCTTTAGAGGCATGATGTGTTACTTTTTGAAAACTTTTAATCCACTTCAGTTTGTCTGATGGGTTCTATTACTATGCCATTTTTTGATTCAACAGGTCTGCGATGTGGTTAAAGTGAATTCATGATTTAACAAGGAGAACTTTTTCTCTTGAATAGATTAAATCATTTAAAAACTGCATTTTTGTATTTACTCAAGTTATCTTTGTCTAATATTAAAATTTGTTCTGAAACTGAAACATGCAACTGTAAAGCACTTTGAGGGTCTAATGCAAATAGATACATAACAGATATGTAAGGAGAGTACATCCACCATCAGCCCCCCATAAAATAAAAGTGCACAGTCACTTTAATTTAGTTTTTCAAGGATGATTCAACACCGTGGACCTGCTAGAGTCAGAAGTAATTTTCAACTGATGTCTCTCGGCTAGATATCATATTAGACATGAAAAATGAGTCAAGGAGAAAACAAGGACAACCTGTAATTTCTCATGACAAAAAGCTTACAGGAGCAGAAGATTAATACATTATTTTAAGCAGACAGTGTTGTGAAGCAGATATCAAACAGACCGCAGTTCTCAGAAAGAAACCTCAATGGTGAATATCTGCAGGGCACACAAAATTAGAATTACATAACTATCCAAGGCAATAATAAAAAGTAATAAAATAGTAAACCTAATTATATAAAGACAGAATGACCGACATTTAAAAATTCACCACAAGAGCTTAGTGTTTCAGGGGAAACTATGAAACCAAAAACATTTGATTCTTACAGTGTCTTGCAGACGTTTTTTCAACAATTAATATTGCCTTCAAACAGCCTCTTTATACCAATAACACTGGACTTCCAGTATCTGGTGTCAACAAGAAAGGTGCAACTTAAGGAAAACCTGCAATGAGATGCAGAAATCACAAACGTTAAGACACAAAACACAGACACTTACTGTTAAACCAGCTTGAAATATTGGCACTGTAAATATTGCCATCTGCTGGACACAAGTTATGAATCATGATTCATGTAGTAAATTCTTTCTTGTTGAGAAATATAAAGAAGAATAGCTGATGTGAAAAATAAACTTTATTTTTAGGGGAACATGGAAACAGGCCCTTTTCTTCTCACTTCTTTGCCTGTGACCTTAGCCGTCACTGCGCCCCCTGTCATTTGCTCAGTGTGTCGAGAATTTGTATACAGTCTGACCACAAGGTGGTAGTCAGCTATTCAGTCAAAAGAGATTAGCTGAGTGAATTCAGCTGCAAGGACTTTCCAAATTATTTACAATAGTGATACCTAAAAAAGATACAATTATCTGAATGAGGAGAATTTCTCACAGTGAAAGTCATCAGGCCTGCCTTTCTTAAATTGTCTAAAAGGGCTGAGACTGAGTTTGAAATAAAAGACCTCCCACCCCCTTCTTACTTCATGTAATATCACAGAGAAGTCACTAAGCCAGGGCACTGATGACTCAACACTTAGATTTGTACTTCATAAACTACACTGAATAAGAAAAAAAGTGCCTATTTGCCAGATTAGAGCCAGACTGAACCGATCCAATCCACTCGACTCCATTAAGGCAAAATATTATACCACTGCTTACACCTCCCTGTGTGTTTCATGTACAGTATATAGTGTGAACATATGAAAAACACCTGTGTGTTTAAGTGTGCATCACTGTGACAGAGAGGAAAATGTTCAGATGTGAAGATGGCTTCCCTTCAGTCCGACCATAATAGCAACGTGCATACGAATGATTCCGTTTGAGTGCAGGATACGTCTGAGTCACTCAGACCGCCGGGTGAGGTTAGTTCTGATTGGTAGCGTTGCGTCAATCCAGTGGTTTGGATTCTCAATCATGGACATCCACACAGTGACTTCCTCTTCTGTAGAATCCATCCAGCTGACGACCTCGCCGTAACTCTGACCTGGCATTACAGAAAACCCACACGTGTGGTCATTATTTATGTTGTGGACTTTACCGCAGCTGTTTTTCTCAAAGAGGTCATGGAAACAAAAACATGTAAACACTCCCTGCATGTCCATGCACATACACTCCATTTAAAGAAGGAAAAAGTTTTAACCAACAGACTAAAATTCTGCATACAGCCATTGAGAAATCGTGACTACAACCTCCAGGCTAAAATTGACAGCAACAAACAGCCTCAGCAGTCAACAGCTCTGCCCTTTGAAGAACACAACTTTGCTCAAAATCTGTCTGTAACAAAACAAATCCTTCAAAGCTGTTACTTCCCACCACTCTGACATCATCTTCCTCGCAGTGAGACATAATGGAGCTGATGCTCTGCCTGCAATTTGATCTTGAGTGCTTCCCACTCCATATAAAGCACAGTAACACAATCTACGAGCAAAAAAAACACCATCAGTATTAAGGATAAGTACTTGAGGGAAACTAAACTGTTTTCTGTGTGTCACTAGACACACCTGCTAAATCTATCTTGCAGTCTATGTGGTAGATTTCAAAAGCAACCAAGCAGACGAGGATTTTGCAAAATCAATAACAGAGACGCTGCATTACCAGCGAGGTGACTTTGCTCAGATGACACGACCATATGAAATGCCTGACATGCCAGCAGGCATTAGTTCAGTATGAAGCATTTCACTCTAAGGTTGTCTCAACTATCAGCACTATAGAAAAAAATTAGACGGGTTTTCAAGACACGGTCGACAAAGCCTACTATTGAAATATGAGACAAGTGCAACAATCGCATTAATGTTCCAGCCCCGAACACAAGAAGTGCTTTCCTCCTGCAAACCTGTGAAGTATCACAGCACCCACGAGACACCATTTGAAAAGCTTAGCACAAAGACAAGGAGATCCTGTCAGAGCCTCCAGTCAACTACAGGGACAAACAACAGACAGGGAGACAAGAGGAAACAATGCAGTCCCTAATCACTCGTGGGTCTTAGTATTGCATGTAAGGATGTATCATGCAAAGATATCTTACCACTTTTCACTGTTTTTCACTAGTTATAAAAAATAGTCAGCACAACACGCTGACAAATTATTTACAAAAACTGTTAGAATCACCTTCGTTTATAGTCACTCTCTAGTCAGATTTATGTGTAACAGTAACCACAATCTATTCAAAAAACATAAATTATATAAATATGTGACCTTATTACGATGCTGCATTACTTCTTTGTACTTCTCAGAGGTCAAGTTTTCTTTCCATATCACCTCTTCCTCTGTAACCCTAAATAGTTAGGGTCTTTTTTTAATGTGATTTTCAGTTAAACTATTAAAATGTGCAATATAGATGATCTAACCAGTTCCACAGCTCAGACGGACGCCCCCAAGGACATGAGTCTTTAACCCCTCGCGTTGCCACACCGTCAGCTCAGCACAAGCCTCTCTCAAGTCGCTGGTATGGAAGCCGTCGTATACCATGGTGTGGTTGTAGGTAGGACTGATGGAGTGCTTCACCACCCGGGTCTTCTGACCACTTTGACGACTTGCATCTGGGAGTATGTAGCTTGTGGGGTGTGGAGCAAGTAAATTAGCAGGATTATTTAAAGACTCAAATTACAGGCATATGGAAATAATTCAATATTCATGAAATGCTATCACAAAGTTTTGCCCATTAGGAAGAAAAAATAAAAAATCCAAAAAACATATATGATTTCAATTTGGCCAACCTCCCTTTCAAGGCTATCTCCTTATGCACCACTTCCACTGTGACTGCTAGTTTCCAAACTGCTCCACAGGAGTCCCATTCTGACCACCTGACCATGTGAATCTGCTATTTTTCCTTAGGTTACTTTACTATAATAATAATAATAATAATGGATTGCATTTATATAGCGCTTTTCGGGGCCCTCAAAGCCCTTTACAATTCCACTATTTATTCACTCTCACATTCACACACTGGTGGAGGCAGCTACAGTTGTAGCCACAGCTGCCCTGGGAAGAAGCGAGGCTGCCATGTCGCGCCATCGGCCCCTCTGGCCATCACCAGTAGGCAACGGGTGAAGTGTCTTGCCCAAGGACACAACGACCGAAACTGTCCGAGCCGGGGCTCGAACCGGCAACCTTCCGGTTACAAGACAAACTGCCAACTCTTTGAGCCACGATGCTTTTGATAGAAACCACCTCGTTACCATGCTTGTCTGAACATTTTTGGCCATGCCAACAAATCCTTGCTCACCACCAGCCTCATTTGCAACTTGCACATCTATCCAGTTCTCCAAAATGAAAGTTTGCCACTTAGTTTTGGAGGATATGCAGTGTATAATCACAAATTCAAAGTGCATCTATGAAAAGTAGAGTGGAAAAATATATCGTTTTTAGGAAATGTTTTGTAGTCATGTTGGAAGCACTGCAGAGGTGCACAACGACATGACCCTGAAGGGGAGATTGACCACATTTGAATCATGTATTGCGAAAATCCCCATGAAAATACGGGGAACTCTGTAATTACTGATAAGAATGCAACATGACATGTAATGTGCTGCTTATGATAGAGTAGATAACTGATGACAAAATATCAGGAAATGTGGTGCAGAGCTGACGCACCTTCTAACAAAGGAGTCTACAGCACCTCCTTTGTTGGACAGGAGACCCTGAGCCTCCCGAAGCCAGATGTGAACCTCTCCGGTCAGAGGCAAACCGCCACCTTAACACACACACACACACACACACACACACACACACACACACACACACACACACACACACACACACGCACACACACACACACACACAGAATGCATCGGGTGATTGTGGTACATAGATATAACGTGCATCCGTGTTGTATTAAGGTATTTTCCTCACCTTCATATCCTTCTGGGATGTATTTAATAGAGAACATGATGTTCCCACGACTGCTAATGGAGTCTGGGCTCAGATAAACCTGTGACAGAGCGTACATAAAATAAAAAAAAGATGAAGTCAGAGGAAATGACAGTATGAAAAAGAAGGAAAAAGGGAAGGAGGAGAAGTGTGGAAGCAGGGAAAGATTAAGGTTACATAAAACCTAGTTGAAATTCACAGCATGTCTTCCTCTCCCTTCAGCTCTCCCAGACACAAGAGACACCTCCCCACATTCTGTCTCCAACAAAGCTGCTGTAACTGCTGCTACAAACACACTTAGATACTAAACAAATGTAGATGCAGGCACCACAGTGGGCTGGTAAATATTTATCTGGCACCATTCAAACACAAACACACACACTAATTTATGCAACTACAAGAGTGTGTGTTTGCATGCCACTCGTTGATGCCAGGTCCTTCCTACCCGTGGCTGCAAGTCCTGCCACAGAGGCTGTGTGCAGGTCCAATCCCAGAGCGCCAGAGTCACCTCCACCTCCCCGAGAAATACGTTCCTCCCCAGGGGCTCGGCATGCCACACAGAGAGGTTCAGGGTCCGACTCCGCAGCTCCCCGATCCGCACCTTATACTGAAAGAACATACATCATGAGTGTGTTTTTGTTATTTAGGTAACTGTAGTTAAATGCTGGTGGGGGATTTCTGTGATTGACATTTTATGTAACATGTAAATGACAGAGAGTCTCACTCTGAGTGTCTGATCATAAACTGGGTTTAGGGTCTTCTTCTTCACTGAAGTCTTCTTCTTACTGTGATTCGACTTGTCCGGCAGGAGGTAGGTTTTTACGTATCTGTGAAAAACACACATCCGTTGCTAGACTGGCTCCATATGGGCCCGGATATCGTTGATTGAATATCTACTTTCACATGCATGCAAACATGCAGTCACTTACGGGTCAGACCGGTTCTTGCGTGCTGCAGCAATGTCCTCACAACGATACACTTTGACCTGCAGCTCCTCCCTCTGGCTGTTGTAAGCCAATGAGTACTGGATACGGCCCCTCACCTCCACCACTCCGAAATCCCCCGAGCTGAACAGACTCATCATGCTACCGCTGAGCTATAACACGTACGCAAAGGAAAGATCAGCTCCTACGTCATTGTCCTGAGCTGAGTCATCTTGCGTCGCCAAATAGGCAATTAATCAAATGTGTGTGCGTGCATGCAAGTATGCTGTGCGTGTGTACGTGCATGTACCATGTAGCCCGAATGAAGACTGTTGGTGGAGCTGCTAGTTCTCAGAGAAGAAGGATCCGTCTCTGTCAGGCTGCTCAGCGAGTCAGTGTCCCCATTACAGTTGTCAATCAAGTCTTCCTAAACACACACACACACACACACACACACTCACAGTTCTTATGCAGCATTATAATTAGACACAAAACATCTGTCACAAACTTTTAGTATACTTTGAAGGAGTTTTTAATGGGTAAAAGTGGCATCCCAACCACCCACCCACACACACGCGAGCACATGCACACACACTCAATACACCATAATAATGTCTCATTTACAAAAGTACCCAGAGCCATAATTTACCACTCAGTAGAAGCCCCTCTGGCTGCAATAACAGATTTCAGTCTTCTTGGATAAATCTGTACTGGCTTCACACATCTAGATTTTTTCTGATATTATTTTTTAGAAGATTCCTTCAAACTCATCAGACCGGATCGAGAAAGCATCCATCAACCCGTTTGCTGCCTTCTCCGTGCAGATCTCATTTTACCTTGGACTGCCAGAAAACACTCCTGAGTAATACTGATTCACTGATATGCTGAAAGGTGATGTGTTTATCCCCATGTCAGGTTGCTTCTTTAGTGTCCTCTCTGTCTTTGATTGTATTCAGCCTTCCCTCAGCTTTGTCCAGCTGACAAATAACCCAAAGAGTTTTCCATCTTCAGACTTTATCCTTTACTCCGGGCTCCATGGATAGTAGCTAAATTCTTGTCTCATTGGACCAGAGAATCTTTTTCCTCCTGCTCTCAAAGACTTTTCAATGCTGTTTGGTGAACTACAAGCAAGCTTCCTTCTTCTTCCTGGGGACACTGAAAACTTTTCAAATGGGTTTTCTCTATGCCCTTGCCCTTTATCACTCTCCAGAGTTTTATCACAGGGATATAGAGGATTCATTGGGCTTCGTGGCTTGATCTTTGTCCTGACATGCAGAGTGGATTGTGACATCTTTACACAGACAACAAAGGTGTGGGCTTTTCTAAACCATGTTCAGTCAATTGAAGTTTCTGCTTGTATAAGCCAGGTAAGTTCAGAACATCCACTCTGTTACTCTATAGGTAATCAGCCCATCAGGAGTGGGCTGTTTTAAGTCTCATTTATAAATTTGTATAGTGCTTCACTTAGTCCCTATGGACCACGAAGCACTTTACACTACATTCAGTCATCCACCCATTCACACATTGGTGATGGTAAGCTACAGTGTAGCCACAGCTGCCCTGGGGCAAACTGACAGAGGCGAGGCTGCCGGACACTGGCACCACCTGACCACCTCTGACCACCACCAGTAGGCAACGGGTGAAGTCTGTCGGACCGAGACTGTCGGAGCCGGGGCTCGAACCGGCAATCTTCCGGTTACAAGACAAATTGCCAACTCTTGAGCCACGATTGCCCACATGATGGTTGCCCAAACAGTCCGAATGATCGCCCATCATCGCCCACATGATGGGCAACCATCATGTGGGCGATTCGGACTATCGGACTATCCTCCACACATCATCAATCTGAACCATGGTCTGAGTAACCCTCGTCACTCAGGCCACTCACATATGGACTCTATACTCAGGCCAAGTCTTTTGCACTTGCCATGGAGTACCCATAATTTCATTGTACATGTACAATGACGTGACATGTACAATGATGAAAATTGTACATGTACAATGACAAAAAGGACTATTCTCTTCTCTCTCTCTCCTCATCACCTCAATCTCAACTTTCAAAGATGGAGGCTAGGTAGTTTGATCCTTGCAGCTTTGTTTGATAATTTAGTTTATTCACTGTGTAACTAGTTTAGGGATGAAAGCTCTGGATCATATATAATAGTGCAAAAATGTCTCCTCATTTCTTGTTTGTTGCTAGAAAAATTGGAAATAGGTGCAGGAACTAAATGAAACATACAAACATGTTTGGAAAAAAGTATAGAAGGGAAAAACAGTGTTAATACAATACTAATAACGTTAGAAGTCAGCATTTCATACGATCACCTTTATTCTTCAGCGCAGTCTGAACTCTCTCAGACAAGCTTTTTTTGTCTTATCAAGTAATCTTGTGGAATAGTTCTCTAGGCTTCCTAAAGGACGTCCAGGGCTCTTCTTTGGATCTTGGCTGCCTTTTGTTCTGTTCTCTGCCAAGATGATCTCACAATACTTCAATAACATTGAAGTCCCTGTCTGGGGAGGCCACTCCATGACTGATAGCTTCCCATTGTTTGTTTTTCTATCCATGTATGCTTTTACTGCATTAGCAGCATGTTTGAGGTCATTATTAGGCTGAAAAATGAAACTGTTACCAATCAGTTGCTTTAAAGAAGGTATTAAATGGTGGATCAAAATCTGATGGTACTTTTATTTGCTCATAATTCAATGAACTTTGCCAAAATCTCCAACACCACTGGTCAGACTGATAAAAAATGACTGAAAAAGCACCCAAAGAAAAACTTTGAAAGACCTTCAGAAAGCCTTGAGAACTGGTGCTCAAAACAACTTAAAAAAACTACAAGAAAGTCCGACTTCTTGGAAGCAAAATATAAAGAAATGAAAGGAGATTCAAGACTTTTGCAGAGTACTGCAGTTTTGCTAAGTTTGCTGATAAAACTGATTCTCTATATGCTGCACGAGTCTAGCTGAGTTCCTCTTTTCCTTTGCTTGCAACTGTAACACAGCCTCCTGAGAACCATTGCAATGAGTCTGAAATTTTAACAAATGAGACATTTTGATTTATCGAGTAAAAACTGATTGTAAGTGATGACTGATTTGATCAATATATAATTAAATACACAACAAAAAAAATGCACAACTTTCTGGAGCCACTGTATGAAAATGATCGTTGAAGTACTGCATTGGCTGTTTATTGGATTTATACACTGAAAAATGACAAATATTGACTCAGTGTCTTTGAATAGGAGGCACAATAAAGACCAATTCAACAGTGTTTGCCAGAACCATTAGTCATGGTAATCTGTGGGTGTGTGGTATAATCACCTCAGGTTCCTCCGATTGGCCGTTACTTCTGGTTTCACATTCTGTGAGCACAACATTGAGTTAATAACATTACTGAGGGATGGCTAGAGAGGCACAGACACAGCGGGGGAGGAATTTCATACCTTTGGATGATGAGGAGCTGTTACTGTGCTGGAGACCCTGTAAATTATTTGTATTTACATGGTTATTAGGAGAAGAATGGAAAAAGGGGAAGAAGAATGCATGCACAAACCTGTGACATGGGTCCGTTTACTGTGGATGTGGGTACCGGTTTCAAACTCTGAGTCCTGAAAACAAATATTGGGAGATGTAGCAGCAGATAAATGTTACAATCAGTCCATTTGTCTCACAGTCATCCGCACAAACCCTTCAGTCTCTTCCTGGTTGCTGTCCTTCACACTTCCTTCAGTCTCGAGTAAAGTGTTGTTGTTGTCCTCTCGCTCTATGTTGAAAAGTCCATTCAGGGGCACATCTGTCAGCAATCACAGACAGTAATCACAGACAGACAGAAAACAGTCCTGCTGATCGCTGACAGTTGTACTACATGAACTGAAAACTGACCTCTGCTCTTTGTCTTCCTGTGGCGGATGGTGGCATGGACCAGGTCGCAGCCCGAAGTCCAGTTGAGATGGCGTTTGCTACACTCCTCGCTGAACCACGCCCCTGACAGGAAGCGCAGACGGGTTGAGTTCGTCTCTCTCTGCTCGAGGGTTCTGCATCATCAACAGAGAGACACTCTTTGTAACACCTGATATTCAAAGCAGTTTAATTAAAAGTTATGGCAAAAAAAAAATTGATAAAAACATGTGACGAAGGGTAAGGAAATAATTATAACTGATCACCAACTGTGTCTTACTTGACCTGAATATTAAAGGGAGATTTTGCACCAGCACCAAAGAAAGTAATATATGCCTGAGGACCAATCCCACCCATACGGTTACAAACATCCGAAGAGATTAGCACACATAATATCAGTCAGACTTTAATAAATAGTCACCTCTGACCTTACACGTCCTTCATCACGGCGACGTAACTCCAAGTCACGCTGTACAACCTGCAGGATGGAGGTCTGCTCCTCCTCCGTCAGGTGGCTCAAGTCAAGTGAGGAGTCTCCCTGCTTTCCTTCCATCCCTAAGACAAAAGTGTGTTTGACTATCATTACACAACACAAATAGTGCAGTACAGTACAGTCTTGCTGCTTTCATTAGACATTGAGATTAGAACATAACATGAATGTGCAATATATCAGGTTCATTTTAATACATTTAAAATCTACTGTTCTACAAAAACTTTTCTTTTTTTGTTTCTTTTTCTTCATTTCAGTGCATTGAAAAATAATTTTCTGCAAACTAGCCTTTCCGGATTTTTTTTCCTTATTACCTCTTAACAGTAATGAAGGTTTGTCTGGTTAAAGTCATTTGAAAAGGAAAGTTCACATTCCTATAAAAAACTAAGTACATCTTGCTGTTCCCTTTGGAATTAAGAAGGTAATCAGCAGCCAGGTCCTGCTAATCAAATGCACTTCATTTATGATTATCAGTAAGTGTGAGTGCCTCTTTAAAAGCTCTTTACTTCTATGCTAACACAATGCCACGTTCTTCACTGGAGTGGATGTCCCATCAAATTAAGTTCAAGGTCAGTCCACGTAATGCTCAGAGAAACTGCAGAAAACCCAAGAGCTACAGCCACAGTTAGCATGTTAAATGTTAAATTCATGACAGTGTTAAACAGGACATATCTTCTCATCTCTAAGAAGAACGTGGCAGCACAGATTAGGTTTGCAAAGTTCTAAATAAACCCCAAGACCTCTGAAGCAATGTCCTTTAAAGAGACAACGGCAAGGTGTTTAGCCACGATGCACAGTGCTACTGTCACGTCCTAGCAAACTTTGCGTGTGTGTCCTGTTTTCCTTTCCTTCTGACTTCAGCTGCCACCCATTTCTTCTGAGGAGCTGGTGCACAGCTGGCTCCACTCAGCAATTAACCACCAAACTGCATAAAAGCTGGTGACGGCCTACTTAGTCACTCAGAGTGAGTGCTGTGGTGAGCTTAGGTGTGGGGTTTGAGGTACCAGTGAGTGGTTTCCCCCAGCTGCAAATTACTGGTTTTAGGTGTACTGTTACAGAGCATTTAGTGGTGTGTTTGAGCTACCAATGAGTAGCTGCTGACAGCAGCGGTGTTTTTCTTTGGTTTGTTAATGATTTCCTTTCTTTTCATCGTGTTTTAGTTTGTTGACATATTTGTTTGATTGTTATAGTAGTGTAGCCATCTCTTTAAGTCCTTTTTAATAAAAGTTTTTTTGTCTTTTCTTTTTCCTCCTGGACTTACTATTGTTACTCCTCATCCTCTTGGCCCTTTTGGGGGACATGACAACCAAACGCCTCATACTAGCTGTCAGCAGGTGGTGAAGTGGGGGGATGTTTTGGGCATGGTTCTCAGCTACCGGACCTGGGCACCTCACAGTCATTGAGCTGACCACGAGCCCCTTTGTATAACCAAAATATTCTAGTGTCAAATGTAGCAAATCTACAGCAGAACAACTGAAAAGGAAATGAATTGAGGTAATGCAATGGCCCAGTCAAAATCTAGACCTTAACCTGATTGAAATGTTGTACACAGCTGTGCATCAAAGAGAACCTGCAAACCACAATAAGTTGAAGCAATGCTGATGATGTTGTGTGAGAAGAGTGGACCGAATTCATCCACATATGTTGACCCTTTGTGGGGGAATAAGTCACACAGAAATAATCACCTCAAGTTAATACTGCTAAAGGTAGTTCTACAAGTGGTTTAATCATAGGGTGTACTTTTTTTTAAAAGGACTGAGCAGAGTCCTGTAAACTTTTTTTTCCTCCACATGTAAAATTTGGTTAATGATGACATTACTTTGCCCAGAGAGGTCTGAAGGTTACAAACTGCACAAATTTTCATTTACATGAAACAGAGTAGAGAAATGCTTAAGAGGAAACCTATAATGAAGCTATTTCTTTTTTTCTTTAAATCACCTGAAGCGAGCCCCCTGGTATCTTTCAGGATGCAGTACTCTTTGAAGCTTTGATACATGCTGTTCCAGGTGAGCCTTTCCTGTCTTCAATGACTTTCACTCCCTCCTACTCTTAAGTACTCTACTGTAGACAGCCTAAAAAACTACATTCAAAAAGATTAATAACAACCTACTACTGAATTCACTTTCAGCTAATGTAAGGCCGAGATGGATGATCTAACCTTCCGCACCACCATGTAATAACTGTTAATGAGTTTTCATGTCCCCAACGCCTAAGGCTAGTTACTTTTGAGAAGTTAACGCATGCGCGTCAGGAACGTGTTCGCCTGTCAACGGGTAGGTTAGAAAACGCCACGCACAAAGTGCTCCAGTTTTCACACAACACGCCGAGTAATATTAATAACAACGTTGTTGTTCTTATCAATAGTTCCTCCACAAAGCACTCCTTTGGTGTTTTTTATTGTTATATAGGTTTAAACCTCTAAAAGTGACTGAACACTTGTTTTTAAGACTGTTAATAGGTTTAATTGTTTAGGCTTATTTATTTACGCGAAGTGCCCTTTAGGGGGAAAAGAAATAGGTCAGTGCACTTCTTCTCATTACGAATCTACCGCGAGAGAGGAAACACCTGTCGCAACTTTTCCCTTTAAAGATTAAAGATTAAACTCTCTCCTCTCCCTTCTGGTAGAAACACAGAAAGAAACACAAGAAAGAAAAACCGGGTTACCTTATTTGACAGCTTCCACTGGTTCCATCGGGGGGAAAAGTTCTCAGGAAAAGTTTTCCTCAGTGCGATGTGTTTGTCTGTGTACGTCGACGCTTGTGTGCTGAGTAAACGGAGTGAACACGCCCTCCAGAATTAGTCCGCACAGGAGCTGCTCTCAGCTGTGAAGGTGTGTGTGTGTGTGTGTGTGTGTGTGTGCTGATACTGTGTATTTGTCTGACTGTGTGATATGACTCACGCGGATGTTTTACCAAACTGCAGGGTGGAGGTGGGATGTATCTTGTAGCTGTCCACACCTGCTAAGCACACACACTCTTGCCTACCTGGCCTTACTGTGCACAAACATGCACAGATATCGTGCCCTCTGCCTGTTTTGAAAAGGAACACAGACCCATACGTGTAACCAGCCTCAGTTTAAATTTGGTAAGGTGTTGGACTTCCCTTTCCCTCAGTGGAACTGCATTGTGTGAGTGTGTGCAAGGCAGAGGGGGGAGGGTAGGAGAGGATGAAAGAGAGAAAAATGCCCAGTTCTGTCCTTTGTCACCAAACTTGGATGACAGCCACAGTCTCCTCAGATGGGGAAAGCTTTTTTGTGTGGACTTATTCAAGCCTGTATAGGTCCTGGCTCAGACAGAGACCAAAGCATCCAACCAGCCCTTGCTCTGCTCCCCTAAAGAGTCCCATCAGTGCTCTGTTAGTGCCAAATACTGGGGTCCATACTGACACCCAGATATGGTACATGGACAGGTCATTTTTATTAACAGGTCCTTGGTCTTAAGCAGATCATAGTTCAGTTCCTCTGCCCAGTTCTATTTTATTTATGTAGTGCTAAATCACAACAACAGACGCCTCAAGCTGCTTCATATTTAATGTGAAAACCCAAACAATCACATGACCCTTGTGAGAACATGGTAACAGTGGGAAGGAAAGAAATCCCTTTTAACAGGAAGAAACCTCCAGGGGAACCAGGCTCAGGGAGGGGCAGACATCTGCAGTGACCAGTTGGGGGTTATGAGGGGAGGACATGGAGAAAATAATGATTAATAACTAATGATTAAATGCAAAGTGGTGTTAAGGTGAGTGAATAATAGGAAGTCCTCAGCAGTCTAGACCTAACTATGGGAGGTTTCAGGGTCACCCGATCCAACCCTGATTATATGCTTTATCAAAAAGGGTCGTTTTAAGCCTGATTTAAAAACTATGGGGGCTGTCTGTGCCCTGAATCCAAACTATGAGCTGGTTCTACAGAAGAGGGGCATGAAGCTGCAGACTCTGCCTCCTGTTCTACCTTTAAGTACTCAGGAACCACAAGTTGTGTTTGCATATTTAAATGCAAGAAAGCAAAGACATACCAAACACACTGAGAGACACCTCTTCTTATTCCTAGTTTATTCAGGAAATCCAGTGTCATCACAAAAAAATCAAACAGCTCATATTAATGAGTTTAACCAACATTAGTATTATTTAAACAGGATCACGTCTATGTCACCTGTTTTATAACAGCAATCAAATGGTTCAAACTTTATTATAAATCTGAGAAATCAAGTCAGAGTTCTTCTCCATGACTACCACGTTGGGGTTTTTTTTTTTAGATAGAAATTGTCTGAACTACTGACAGTAAGAGCATCAAAATAAAAGTAATGCACCACTAGGGACATTACTGGAGGTTTTTATAAAGATTGAAATCCTGACTCTACTATTAGGGCTCAGGTTTTAGGTTATGGTGCGTCTTTCTCAGTGGTTCACAGGTTGTTATCACAGTTGTTATCTCTAACACTTCCTTTCCATCAGTGAGGTGCAGGTGTCCGAGCTGTAGCTTATTTTTTCCCCCACTAAAATAAGACTGGCAGCAGCAGGCCACCATAAAACAGACGACCCCAAAGCTGGAAGCAGTGATGTCAGTGGCTATACAAGGACCTGCTGAAAACATTTAAACAATAACTGGTGAATGAAGCAGCCTGCATGATTTTCTTCTCATGGAAATAGAAGAAGCATCACTGCTAGTAAAGCTCCTAATCACTCCTCAAACCATTTAAAATGTAGCATTACTTTTTTTTTCTTCAAAAGGCACTAAAGGAAGACGTCTCCCTGCATCCGCAGCAGCACCAACACTCACTGCAACTTGACGGAAAGAGGTATAACAGCCTGTGAGTGGACTTTAGGACCTTGGTTACTACATTTATATTATATTAATCAATAATTTCATACATTACAGGTTAACATTTGGTTATTTTTGTTTAAAAAAAACTCTAGAAAGTTATCAAAATGCACATGAACAGAAATGTACTCAAAGACGATGGATAAAATGTTTGTTGTGACCTTGTCTAAACTACAGCCTAGATTTAATAATATAACTGCACCACACTATTTATAACAGTATAAACACCTAAATTACTGTAATTTAAGGTGTAAGGTGAATTGTATGATCACAAAGTAGTTGCATAAAATTCTGCAGAAATCAAAGTCTTGCTTGATCGTGCATCTAACACACTGATCGTGAACTGTAAATACTGCAGTGAGCTCATGCACAGACACTTGTTACACAATGCAGTATTTTGGGAATATGTCCTCGTACAAACACACCCATCCCCCAGGGGGTACACACAGGGACCAGACCAAAAAAACGACAGGAGGAAAAAGGGAGAGGAAAAAAGATTCTTGTCGTCATAACCAGATGAGTCACCGTTCTGCTGTCCTTCTCTGCACCGTCTGCTTGTCCGTCATTTATCTTGTCTTCACTGTGGCTGCTCTCTGCATGAAGACAGACAGAAGAGTGTGTATAGACAGATGGAAAGCGTGTGTGATCAGAATCAAAACAAGACAGGCAGAGATGCTGAAGGTGAACCGTTTGCGCTGTGCATCGTGTGTTGTTGACGATTCCTGCCACCAGAGGCTGCTGTTGCACGTAACACGTTTCGCACAAACGCGTGAGATTCTGTGCTCTCCAACACCTCCGCGCATAAACTCACATGGGGTCGTAGCTGCTCTGCTCTTTGGATTTGAGGAAGCGCATGGCGAAGAATCCGCCTGCCTGCAGACACAGCACGAGTATGATGCCGCCTATGAAGCTGGACATGTCGAACTTGGCCTGGGAGAACTCGGGGGAGGAGTTGGTGTTGCTGTCATCACCTTGAGGGAAAGGACACAGAATTCACTGGTTGTTTTATATATATATATATAAAGTGCTGACAGGGTTTTTAGCGGGTGGAGATGACTGGATTGCCTTTAAGGAATCTTTTAGTCAGCTGTTATGGGACTAGGAGATGACGTCTGAAGTAGAGTTGATTCAGTTTACCTGAAACGGTTTTACCACCTCCCGCAGCGACAGACTCAACAACTGGGGAATGAATTATGTAACAGGGTTATGAAGTTGGCAGAAAAACACTTGATATCACCCCCCACCCAATTATGTTCATTTTTTAATACCTGTGCACAATTCAGACACTCTGGTCCAGCTGCAGTTCATGCCGTTGTCTGCCGAATCCCCTTCATCGGTCACACACATGCCTGTATCATTGCCTGAGGGAGACAGACCCTGGCATCACTCAATAATTCAGTGATCTTCTACAAACCAGGGGAGCTAGTGTTACAGCAGCATCGGTGATTGAATTACTATCAGAGGTCACGTGTGTGTGTGTGTGTGTGTGTGTGTGTGTGTGTGTGTGTGTGTGTGTGTGTGTGTGTGTGTGTGTGTGTGTGTGTGTGTGTGTGTGTGTGTGTGTGCACATGTGTGTCACCATTTGGACAAAGCCTCCAGACACAGCCTGTCAGGTTGAGCATGGAATCGCCGACACACAGGTCACATGACTCGGCTTGAGAACAATCTGTAGGAGGGACAACACTGGCAGTTAATTAGCAGTGTCAATCAAAACCCAGCTGGCTGGCCAGTGCCCATTTATTCTGAAGCAGCTTCATTATTATATGATATCCTGTTAGTTTGGACAGTATCTGAGAATGCAGAAGTTTATGATGATAAGAAAAAGATAATTGCTTCCTGTTAAACTCTCTTATTTGTGCTGCTTCTCGGTGTGTTAGTAATAATAGACAAGAAGCCATCTTACCAGTAAATAAGAAGTGAGACATTAATGAGGAAAGACAACAGATTAAAGCACGAAAATAGACAGCAGATGGCAAGCTTAGGAAGACACACAAGCCGGTTCAGTGCAAAATATACTGAAATGGACACCCTGTAAGAAAATAAAACATACAGATAGACCCATACCTGGCTGTAGATACACAGAATGGATCACTGCTAGAAGCAGCAGAGTGGAGGAGAGAACAGTAAATGCCACCAGCTGCATCCTGACTGCAACAGACACCTGCGAGCAACACCTGGAAACGTTGGCACTTAAAAGTGAGTTGATTTTAAAAACTAAAAAAATGGCTTTGAATTTAAGTCTCCTCAGCTTGTCCTCGAAAGGGTTTCTGGAGGTGATGATAACCAGGACACAATGACAGATAGGAGTGAGGAGATCTGTGTAACATGAGCGCCACTAAACTTGGTTCCCTGGCAACCAACTGGCCCACCTCAAGTCACCTGAAATGCATGCCAGTTGGAACGGACTGACACCTGTTTACCTAAGCAGGCGGTGAACGTATACACACACCTTCATTCACACATATGTCCTTGTGAAGTCTATAAATTAAAGAAGGACTAATGGGAATAAACTGAGCTAAATTAGTGTTCATTTTGATGTTACCTGCACTTAAACGCATGACAAGGTTCTTTGTTTTCCCTGTTGGAACTCTGGATTTAGTGATGTGGTTGCCTGCTTTGTTAAATTTTCTAAAATCCATGTTGTGGGGACCTTGAATGTCTACGCTTCATTTAAACAGATGTTGATATTTTACGGCATGAAAAGGGTGATCATCAAAGTCACTTGCAGTCAGCTTCATCGGCACCAAATGTCATGTGATGCCCATGAAGATATCAAGAATAAAATAGCTGAAAAATGCTGTTGACCTTTTAAACCTGAGGTTTATGTTGCTATTGTAGCTAAAATTCATTCCTTCAATGTCTTTTGTGACTTATTGGGATTCTTTTATCTACCCAGATCCCCCAAAACATCCAAAATATGAACAGCTTCAAAAATAAATTCATGCTAATTCATGTTATTCATACTTACAGTAATACAAGTCAAAGAGGAGGAAGGTTTAATAGACCTTGAGCTGGATCTAACAAGAGCTAATAAGGTCTTCGTATCCCTTTAAAGATTTCCAACAGGTTTCTGCTAAAAAAGCATTGGCTTTTCATCTATTCTGTACTCACATTTTTACCTCAGTGATGAAATTAAGATTTTTAAAAACTTTTTTACTGTATACCTTTTAAGCATCACCACCCACATATTGATAGAATATGTTTCTTGTACATTATCTGTGCAAATAAATATAAAATATCCCAGATAAATGTAAGCAAAGAGACAAAGAAAACCATGGTAACACTCTGTGACACTAGCCTAGATCGAGATGTTTGTAGTAATGTTACTCTTAATGTGTGATTAGTTGTGAAAGCTGAAGAGGTTACAGTTAAATCGCACATTCCTATTGGTAAAGCTGGATCTGGATGTAAAGGACCAGACGTGAGTATTGAGCATTAATGTTTGAAACTACAGTTAAGTCCATATGGGATTTTGGACAATGACACATTATTTTTGTTTGACTACAAATCACGGCAGTATGTTTTGTTTTTTGATCCAACAATCCAGATGTAAATGAGGGGCAGACTTTGAGCTTTACTTCAAGTGGTTTAACAAAAGTATTGCATGATATGAGCAGTTTCAACAGCAATTAAGCAATGTTTCCTGGTTATTCCATGACAAATCAGGCTGGTGAGAGACCTGGAGTTGATTCCAAGTGTTGAACTCTGTAGATTTTCAGCATGAGGTCCAAAGAGACATAGATGTAGATGATGGAGGTAAGGCTGAAAAACCAAATAGTCCTGTTAGAGAAATAGCAAAATCCTTATAGGACAGGACAAATCAACAACTGACCTTCTCAGCTACACAAAAAGGCCTGAAAAGCAAAAAAAAAACAAACCCTCATCTGATTAAGAAAAACCCCTCACATCATCTAAACAAGGCACAGAGAATCTATCCATGATGCCCAGGTGTTCTAGACTTCAGACTGTTTCATGTTTGTTAAACCATTTGATGTAAAGCTCAGGCTCTGCATCTGAATCACATCCTGGTTGTTTGATTTTAAAGCGACTGTGTTGATGTACAGAAAGGCAACAAAAAAAATGCGTCATTTCTAAAAACCTGTGGCGCATGGGGTTAGCTCAGAGTACAAAGGTGCTCAGGTTTTGCTATTTCTAAGAGGCTCCACAACGTGCAGCTGGGCAAATGCATCAGCACAAGCTGCACAAGTGCTTCCGACCTTTTAAAGTGTCGCTTTGTGATGCAGATGCACTGAGTCACAGCCCCCAATCAGGCCGCAGGGGAAAAAAACGTGCACCGAGTCCAGGATCACGACAAAACTTTGCAGCTTTATGCAATGATCACCACCTCCTCCTCTCACACCGACGTGGCTCCTTTAACTCCCACATCTCATATGCTCTGGCACCTATTGTCTGGGTAGATCTTTCTTCAGAGTGGCTCGTGTGTGTTAGGAAGCAAACAAAACACACACACAAAGGGATATTCCGCAATCCTGTTCCACACGATTTCCTCCTCCGCTGTGGGCAAGCAATCTACAACACCGGCCACAGACTAGTTTACACTCCACGGAGCACTGCTAGTATTAGAAAAGATATACATGACATAATAACATAAAGGACAGGGTGGCACACGCACACACAAATAATCTATAATTATTAAGTGTTTTACATTAATGTAAAGCACAGTTAATATTTTAACAAAATTGTTTAATGCTGTGTAAAAAGAAGTGGGTAACTTGAGCAGAGCAGCCGTGATTCTGCAGAAATTTGTAGAAGCTGCTTAATACCGGCGACATTTACGAAGGTGACAAGTGTTGAGCCTCAACTCAGCTCGGTGACGTAGGAGGGGTGTATCGACAGGAAGCGTGTCCTAATATGGCTCGAACAAGACGAGATTCCCCCAGTTAGCTCAGCGCCGTGCGCCACCACGCAGACAGCTGTTGAGCCCAGCCTGTAGCGTCCTACGCTCCGTGTCAAACCGGGGGAAGCCACGAATCCCCTGCTGCTGTATTACTGTAGGGGAGGTGGGGGCGTGTGTTTCTGTGAAGCGATACTAAAAAATCAAAAAAGACGAGACAAATACGGTGGACAATAAGCAAAATGTACGATTGATTCCTGTCTTTGCTGGATTGTAGGAAAGCCCTCACCACCCACAGCCTAAACACAAATGCTCAATCCTCTTAGAAGATTTCTAAATGATTGTGAGGCTGTGCAAGGCTCATAAAGACAAGTTATATCTATATATCTATTTATCTTTCTACATATATAATATATATGTATGCTGATGTTATTTTGAAAACAGTTTTAGTGTATAATACTTCTTGAATTTTACCCAGCACTCCATATTAGTATACCCATATCTCTGTTAGTGCAACCATGCGCGCACAGGCCAGTTTTTCACCACTTCACCCTCAAGAATAGTTCACCTATGTGCTTTACATAAATTTAAATTGTGTTTAAAAAGAGTTCAGTGTGTGCTAAAGCTGCTCCCCATCATTCGTTCATTCAGCAGGCTCTCTGTCTCCCTGTACGACATCTCCCCATGAGTCATACTCTGAGATTCAGCACCGTGGACAGCGCCAGCGCTTTGCGTTGTGCGCTGTCAGCTGCCAAGTTCCAGCCCTGCCCAACACAAACTCGTATCCTCACCTTCAGCAATGGGTCTGGGTCTTATTGACAAAACGTGTGTGTCCGTCGATGGTCGTTATTTACAAGAAATGAGAGCATTAGCGAGCCGCAGTGGGAGGGGCGACGGGGCTCTGCCGCATTTTTCTGAATGAAATTACTCCATGGACGTCCCCTCCCACTTCCCCCCGCATCCCTGGCGTCGTCCCTTGATTGGTCGAGGCTCCCAGTCACTGACGTCAGACAGACTCTTGTGGATGATCCCGCGCGCAAGAACATTCATTCTGCCTCCAGTGAGCGATTCGGGGAGCTTGAAGAAGGAGAGATGCAAGCGACGCCAGGTGAGAGTTTGGCGCAACTTTGGTGAAGACGGGAACGCGGAGCTGTGTCTACACGGGAACCGTCGGTATTTAAACCTGCTGTCGAGCCTTACGGCGAACAGCCTCACCTCGGCTCCATCACCTGTGCTGGATCTTACAGGAGAAAGAGAGAAAAAAAATCAGTGTGACTCCCGCAGAGGACTGACTCGTTTAAATAAGGTGAGAGGAATTTAGTACATGCTTGTTAACGTGTCTCGGTACGTGCATGTGTTGGGGGACACGCTCTACGGTGCAGTGAACCCGCATTTGTATGATACTAAAGGGTCCCCTGCGTTAGGAGGTGGGATATACCTCCTCACTGTGGGAACGGAGAAAGAGCGCCGGGTGGGGGGGGACTCGGTGCCCTAGGAGCGCAGAAATAATGCGCTAATAACGTTCCTGCAGGACGTCCAGTTTGTTTTCATGTGTGCGAGCAGATAACTGATAAGATCCTTAGATTCGCAGATTTTCTCATGGACGCATGTTGCACGTAGAATTTATTCGAGGTTCTGTGCCTCTGCTGTGCGGCATCACGAGGAAAACCCAGACTGTGGCTTACATAATAAATCGAGTTTACATATAGCCACGCGCACATATGCCTTAAGATGTAATCCTATTTTAAAATAATGCAGTTCATTCAATCTTTTCAGTGGGCAGCAAATGAGAGCCCACCTTTTACAGTCACGTGTTAGCCTGGTGATTAATTAAATATTATATATCTATCCCAAACCATTCAAAATACATAGCCTATTGGTTGACTGGAAGTTTCGCTCCTTCCCGCAAGGACGTGACGTCCCAAAATACAAACACATAGATTTTGTTAACTGTTAAAAAACAAAACAAAAAAAAAACATTTGAAAAAAAACATTTGAAAAAAAGTGATCATTTAAAAACAAACAAACCTTATATTGGCTTTCAAGACTAGTTTTTTTCTACATAGCTATTGGAAAGTAGTTTTTTGTGTTGTTTTCCCAAAATGGAGTAGGTAATGATATCACAAAGAGCAGGAGAACACAATATCTGAAGGTCTTATAGTGGTAGGATGGTTTCTCAATAGCTCAGCCGTGTTGGATTACAAGATTATAGCATTTGAAGCAGTGCATTAACACATCAAGTGCTCTTCTGCTCTGTGTGATGCTACAGCCCGCATCCTGTGGCTCAAACCACACCAGCTTCTGTTTCTGGAAATGCTGTTCGATGAACATGTGGGAGCTGTGGTAGTGACTCATCTTTCTGATAGTAACGTATTTCTCAATTTTTTCTCTCTCCTTTAGGTTTTATTGGTGTGACTGCTGAACCAAACAATGATCCTGAACGCCACAGACTTGGGCTGGGATTCTGAATCCTCAGGTGCAGAGCCCATCATCCCATCAGACCAACTGGGAAGGTCATCTGCTTATGAACTCCCACCTCTCACAGCGTGGGGCGTGGCCCTCTGTGTTTCAGGGACCCTCATTGCGACTGAGAATGCCATCGTAGTCACCACCATCCTGGCCACCTCGTCTCTTCGTGCCCCTGTCTTTCTGCTGCTTGCTAGCCTTGGTATGGCTGATCTTCTGGCTGGGGTGGCGCTGATTCTGCACTTCCTCTTCATGTTCTGTGTGGAGCCCAGTGATTGGTCAGAACTGCTGACCTCAGGACTACTGGTGACATCACTGACTGCCTCCCTCTGTAGCCTAATGGGTGTTGCCCTGGACAGGTACCTGTCTCTGAGCCACGCCCTCACCTATGGCTCAGGCCAGTCGCGGCGGAGAGCCGCCATCCTCCTGCTGCTGGTCTGGTTGGGTGCATGTATGATTGGGGCGGGGCCAGCAATGGGATGGCACTGTCTTGAAGACCCAAATTCCTGTTCTGTAGCACGACCTCTGACCCGGACATATCTATCGCTGCTGTGTGGGGGCTTCCTAGTGGTTGTAATGGTAACCCTGCAATTGTACGCTGGGATCTGCCGTGTCGCTAGGCGGCATGCCCATGCCATCGCTACCCAAAGGCATTTCCTCCCTTCCAATCAGTCATATGCAAGCAAGCACGGCAGTGGGAGAGGTTTCTCTAGGTTGCTCCTGGTCCTCAGTGTGTTTGTGGGCTGCTGGATGCCCTTCTCCCTCTGGGGGCTGCTGGGAGATGCGTCCAGCCCTCCTCTGTACACATATGCCACCTTGGTGCCAGCTGCAGGCAGCTCCCTACTAAACCCCATTCTCTACAGTCTGAGACACAAAGACATTCGCAAGGTGCTGCTCCACGCCTGCTGCCCACACAGATACTCACACAGCACACACATACACTACCCTGTTGATGTGTAAACTGCCAAACCTCAGCAGACTCAACCCAACATAAGATCTATGCCAGACATATCACCGTTTGTGTGCCAAAATACACTCATTGCTGCACTGACTGTCACTCGGATCCAGAACGAGGAGTCTCTGACACATGCATACTCCCACACACGCAGGCAGCACTTTTCAGAGATAAAAGTGTTTCTACAAATCAGAATGTACTGAGCTGTCCTGGCTGGTGGCCATCTTGGGACAAAAGATACTGTTTGTGCTGTGTACCTCATCCTCAGTCAACTGTAGCTTCACTGGATTCCCAGAAGAAAACAATCACAGAAATACTATAATGTGTATTATACATATATATATATATATAAAACAGACTTGATGAGTATCGGCACTTTACAACAGGATTGGAGAGATTATAAATGGAAGCCTTTCACAGTGTAATGACATGTGATCCAAAGCCTGAGTTCATTTACTTGAATGTCTGCAAAGCAACATGTTCTATAATGTTGAGAGTATATTTTGCACATGTTGTTAAAGGCACTTTGAAACATACTGACAGTATGTTTGAGTTGCACAACCATTTTTAAAAAAAAAAAAAAAAAGAATATTTTATACTGATGAATAATAAATGATTTTTTTCTACCAAGTGACGTCATCCTTCTTCACTGCTAGCAGGGCTTTTAGTGCTTGTCGCTTTCCATCTCTCACTCTTTAACTCGGACCGCTGTTGCTGTTCCTGTATCTTAAATTATTTCGTGTTCGAAGCAATGGGCGATGTTATTACCGTCCTGGAGCACCCACTGCATCCTTGAAGCAGCCGTGGCATGAGAATGCGGCGATTATGCAAGAGGTTTCTCTCTCCTCCTACCAGTTTTCTGAAAATTTCTGCAGTCAGTTCGTTTTCACACTCTCTACACACGCGGCACCGAGGGCTATGAAAGGTGTCCAGCAAAGACATAAAGAGGATGAGTCACGGAAAGCCTGAGCAGAGCTTTTTTTTTTCCTCCTTCAAGGTTTAACCTCTTACTTAAGACATCATAGCACACACACCAAGAATCTGAACAGTCAGTGAAATTCACTCTCTTTATTGAAAGAACTAATCATTTGGAAATTTAAGGCAGGAGAAGCAGATCTTTGGCTAAGCATGCCGTGTCATGGTGCATTAACACAGACAGACTTAAAAGAAAAGGCACTTAAGAAAAAAGTGGTCCACATTAAACAGTCAGTTCATTGGACTCATCATCATAGTTTTGGAGAAAGCTGACAGGAACCTGTATTGCTAACCAAATGAAGGCACAGACAATGAAATTCAGTATAAAAGGGCACTATGATTAAAGCAACAGATTCTAGTTGATCCCCAGAAAATCTCAGAATACAATTGCAGGAAGAAAAACATAAGAAAAGTAAAATACATTAGCCAAAAAAATAACATTAAAAATAAAAATCAAGTTATTAATGTTAATTTCTGCATATGTTAAGTATGGCAAACTTATCCAACACTCCTGGTGTCTGACATCAGCCAATACCTCTCTCCTTATCTCACTGAATAATTAACTACTGAGTTTGTTTATGAGCTACAACCACAAGACAAAGGTTCTCATGAAACCACTTAAAAAACAAAGAAAAAGTGAGAAGACAAAATACAAAATGTAATAAAAACTGTGCTTTGTAGGGATTTAAAGTGATTGAATTAATAATCCATAGATATAAACTTTACATCTGTATCACATAATCTATGAAGAAGCTTGTCTTTCCATCGATACATATAACTACTGTGAACTGAAGCTGTTGCATGTGTGTGTGTGTGTTTGTGTTCGACTTTACTCTCTATTATCTGTTGCCATAATGCACCACAGCCACTAAAAACCAGGCTTTAAGCCCTCAGCAAAGGATACCTGACTGTAACAGACACGCAGAGAGAGACGGAGGTGATGCATTTAGGCACGCGCTCAGGAGAGACGTGCGTCACATCACATAGCGCTCTTGCATCAATAACAGCCATGTGTCATCCAATGAGAATTAATGGCAAACTAGGACAAAACCAGATACGCTCGCTCCATTTATAATTCTGACATAAATTATTTTGAATATATACGTGACCGGATCGAGGAATGTGATTTGAAATTGGTCACAAGCAAATACAACAAGCACACGTCCTCTCAAAGTGACCAGCTTTCACACAAAAAATACACAGACTTCTGTGCTGTTTGTACTTGAAGGCTGGAATCTGAATGGGAATGCACAGGTGTTTTCTAAGACTGAGGAAGAAGACAAACAAACAAACAAACAACCACATACACAGACAGACACAAACACGCACACGGTAGTGAGAGGAAAAGGGATGGCGATCAATCGGACCAGTCATCGTCCTCTCCGAACTCGGAAGAGTCGTCCTCGCTGTCGCTGCACTCCACGGCGATACGGCGCGACAGGATGGCGGCCACATCGTTGCCAAAGTGATCCCTCTTCTCCTGCTCCCGCTGTTCCTCCACCTTCCGCAGGTTGAAACCTGAAAGCGTGTTAAACGGTTTAAAGGCGTGTTCAACATCTGAGTAATCTTTATCCAGCTTAACTCTGTCATTATTTAGGTCATTCATAGAAAAACGTTGTCATCACGGACTATCAGGGTAATCAGGGAGCTGGCAGATACTAGTCACAAATCATGTATGACACTTGAAGGAAAGAGTCCACATACTCAATACTTAAAATGCAGTTTTTAAGTATTTAATATCATTCGAGACCACCACACACTGTCTTTTTAAAAGCTGAACGTGTTACCTAAGGTCCTTGACTTGATAAATTACAGCTCAGTGGCATAATTCATTTCCTCCTCTGCCCTCTTCCCTGCTGTGCTGATACAGAGACATACTGCTTTCCAGATAATGGTTTGAGGCGAGTGGGAGTTGCAGCGTTAAAGTCTACAACAAATCAACTAAGTTTGAGCTCATAAAGCTCAACAATAACACACGATTAGTATATCATTCTGTATGTATCACAGGATGATGAGAACCGTATGGCTGTGAAGAGGGAGTATCAGTTTGACTGCAGAGCTGGAGGAGTCAAGGACATCACACTTATTTATGTAAGCCACAACATGTTGTGGAGAAAACACTCACTGCCGAGTGGAGAAAACAAAAACAAACCATTCAGGGTTTTGAAGGACTTTTCTTGTCAGCAGCCTTGATTCAAATTAATGGTTAAAACGATCAAAATAAACTTAATAGCCACTTTATTCACCTGCTGTTAATGCAAATGTCTCATTAGCCAATCACATGACCGTAACCAAAAAACATTTACGTGGCACAGTTGTTGATGCCAGAGTACTTCAGAAACTGCTGATCTACTGGGATTTCCCCAAACAACCATCTCTAGGGCTTAAAACACTGAAGAAATGTTTCCTGGTCTGAGTTTTGATTTCAGATTGTAGGGTCAGAATGGATGCTGGTGTAATAGTAGGAGGATATTTTTTTTGGCAGACTTTGGGCCCATAAGTACCAGCCGATCGTTATACAGCACAGTCTAGTACTGTTGCTGACCATGTCCATGTCCAGAGTGTAACACATCATGTCACAAAGCTCAAATCATCTCAAACTGGCTTCTTGAACATGAGTTCACCGTTTGTAGGTCCACGTTTTTTTATGCATGCCAATTTGTTTATACTCCTGCTCAAACGTATCACACTGTTTCACTCACTGACAGCTGGGAGTAAAAAAATGTGTCAAAAAACAGCGGCAGGCAGCAGGGACCAAATTAAGTAGTAAACATTGCAGGATTCAATATATTTTTTCCTCTAATCTGCTTTGTAAATGTTTCGCAAGTAAGGGAATGCACAGACAAAGTAAATGGTGACATGTCAGTGTGCACAAACGCAGAGCAGATATCTTCTTTACTCTTTGGTAGTTCAAGTATTGTGTTAGTGCTTAAATCTTTATCTGAGAAACTAGCACTGATAATCACGTTTTAGAACAACAGTGGTGTTAAAAGAAGAGGGTGTGCATATCTCACTGCTAGATGTCAGTGGATTGCAGTCAACTGATATCTATTTTCTCACATTTCCCAATTCAAGTGCATAAATTAAGCTACGGTGGCTGTTGTAGGACAAAAAACAACAACTCTGGAGTGTTTTGTTCAGAGGGAAAGTGTGCTTTTTAAGACTCTTTAACCATGTCAGCTGTTTGAAGATGAGAGGGCCGCATGTCTTATCACCTGCCAAGAAGTAATTTTGAAAATACCAGGAATAAATAAGCATGTTTTTGCACTTTTTTCTGATTTACAGCCCTGACTTCAATTTAGGAGATGAGGCTTGATGTGAGGAGGAACAGATGATGCTTTATTTAGATGCCACTGCTTTTGTCTCTTCATGTTTTCATTACTTTGGTGAAGGGGCCCCGTTCTCCCGTGATAAAAGATAAGTCTGATCTTTTATATCTTGATTCTAACACAAATTAAAGTTTGCGACACAAGAACGCCTACGAGTTCATTCTTCATGGTTCGTTATATATGTATGTTTGTTATGTGTTGCAGGTTTTATTTGTTTCCCATGTTTGAGACTTTGGTCCAGCCCATGAGGCCCGAGGTGTTCCTGCGGTGCATTACCTTGTCGGATGGCCTGCAGCAGGTCGCTGCGAGCGTCACTGACGGGCTCTGGCTGAGGTTTGGGAGCAGAACTGGCTGTTACCCCGCCAGAAGGTGGCAGACGAGGAGCAGAACTTTCGAAAGGTGGTGGAGGAGGACCGGGGGGAGGCGGTGGAGGAGGTGGTGGCGGTGGACCCCCGCCTGCAGGCATAGGTGGTGGAGGAGGGATGGCGGACATAGATGGGGGAGGAGGGGGAGCAGGTGGAGCGGAAGAGGAGATGAACGGAGGGGGAGAAGGGGGGGTGTCAAAGCCAGAGGGAGGTGGGGGAATCCCAAAGCCAGAAGGTGGAGGAGGGGGAGGAGGTGCAGGGGGAGGAGAGAGACTTGGGCGGGAGTTGTTTGGGGAAGAGGCATTGGGGGGAGCTGGGGGAGGGTGGCTTGGACTCAGCATGCTGACACGCTTCTGGGTGGGTGCTCCATCGTTACCATACCTGTAAGTGATGGAGAGGAAGTTGGAGGTATAAAGGATAATATAAACGGCATAATGGAGCCTTCACTTCCCTCCATTAACCTGCAATTTGTGTGCAGCTGCTTCTAGAGCAGCTCCTATTCATTAAAGAATCACAAAGTCAAAGACTATAATCCATTTACCTTCAGCTCAGAAGGCGCGTATAGGATTTCAGCGCAGCTGTACGTGTGGCTGTACTTTCACTACATTTTTGCACGGGTGGTGGTGTGCTATGAGCATGTGTGGGCTGGTATGTATGATGTTACAGTACTTACGCCATGTCCGGAGGTGGAGGAGGCAATTCATCGGGACCGGGAGGAGGAGGAGGTGAGCCAGGATCATAAGCATAGGAGTTTGTGCTAAGCTCAAGGCTTTCAGAGTTGAAGCCCTCCCCAGATCCAATACTGCCATTCAGGCCCTCAGAAGAATTCCTTATAAGAAATGAGACATCACTGTGAGCCCAAAAGTAAACCAGACCACAAGTACAAATAACAAATAATAAGAAACACGGACGTGATTAGCATTTGGTGCTCAGGCAGCATCTGTTTATGCACATTTATAACAATTTCATAGACGTGCCAAACGCATTTTAAAGCAGCAGAAACAGATCGTTACACAAAGTGTTGAGAGAGAATACCTATACAGCTTGTCAGGAAATCAGACTGTTTTTTCTCCTTATCAGGCCTTCTGTGAGGCCGATGAAACACTGCAGGAGCTGAATCAGCAAAACTTCCCATTTTGGTAAAAAGAATATAATCCAAAACGAGGAATTTAGGACTCTTTGATGTTATTGAGTTATAATGGGTACTATTAACTAATTTGTGCACATATACTTGTTGTATTCATTGTTTTAATTATAATATATATTAAAATTAAAAAACAAACACATATACATATGCACACACATATATATATATATATATATATATATATATATATATATATATATATGCAACAATATTAGTACCCTAAAGAACAGGGCCCAGTGTGACTCACACATTTGTTTACTGCAATTTTCCAATGACGGCCAGCTCTACACCCAACCCCCCCGAGAACATTTTCTGACAGGACATGCCATCCAAACCACTGTGTACAGATCCAGTGATAAAAGGGGGAAGAATGAGCAAAATAATGTCTGATCTGTTTTTTTACTTTGTAAAGAGAAACAATAGATTTTTATTGTATTAATTAAATGATTTATAAGATATGCTTGAAATCCACATTAAAGCCTACTGGGTATGTCAGGGCTCAGAGCCACTGCAGCCTTGTGGATGACGCTGGACGATGATTTATGTTTTGTGATGGACTATTGTGAAGATATTATTTTACTATAATTAGACTTTGATGTTTTTTGTTCTTTTGATTCCTGGTCAGTGTTAATGACTGATAAACAAAAAGGAGGCATCTCAGAAAACTTACATCAAGTCAGACTTTGGTACAACAAACTCCTCTCCCATCTTACGCCGTTCCCATTCATCCTTCCTGGTCTTGATCTTTCGAGGATTGAGGGTCCGTTGGTTCAGATGGTCTTTCTTCTCCTTCTGCTCATTAGGGAGACGGTTTAAAAAGTGCAAGATTAGCACTGGGTTCGAACAATTTCGTGTGATGTGACTAATTGTAGATTGCTTTTACTTATGTAATGACTCATGTCTTTGCGCATATGAGGGTGTTTATGAGTCTCACTCTGTGCTTGCGTTTCTCCTTCATGATGTCCTTGGTGTCCTGCAGCATCTTCTCCTTCCACAGGTCAAAGAAGTAGGAGGAATCGGTGTAAAACTTTAGGGCCTCCTTCCCGTCGTCTCTGTAAACAACAATTTACAGACATTAATAATTATTTCTAGGTATCAGTTGCACAATGTGCCATCTTACAAGTATGAAAAAAAACAGTGTTAGTTAAAAGATGGTTATCTGCCATTTGTGTTAGTCTTAAGATGCCAGTAAACTTCCCCTTTTAAAAGAAAACTTCACTAAAAATACATTAATGTCTTTAGTCACATCCGCATCACACCGCACGGATAAATCATTGTCCGTAAAGAATGATCCGAGTCAAATTATCACCACATTTACATTCAAACCAGGAACAGCTCTACACATTACATTTAACATTGCTGGGGTAATTACGCAGAGATCACCCTCTCACTCTCATCTGCCTTCTGATTATTCACACTTCAGATGACATATCGTGCCTTGTAAATGATCTACACTCACAGATATCTTAGCTTGTGACTAAAGACACTTTACATGCATCCATCCGTCCCTTTTTTTTCCCACTTATCTAGGCTGGAGCCTATCCCACCTACTACACAGCAAAAGGCAGTGTACACCCTGGACAGGTTGCCAATCAGGGCACCCGCAGAGAGACAACAATTCACAGTCACATTCACACCCACAGTTGATTCGTAATCAACAATTAACATGAAATGCATGTCTTTTGACTGTGGGCGGAAGCCGGAGCAGCTGGAGAGAACCCAGGCAATGGTGCTAACCACGACACCACCATACTGCCCTCTGGGGTTATTTCCCACAATCAATTGATTGGTGGGTTATTTAACAGCAAAAGCAACAAGTGTGGCTTGTCAAACAGCTGCCAGTATTAAAACCCCAAAACTGCCTGGACTTAAAGAGGTTACACACTAAAAACAAAACAACACGGAAAACTATGGCGTCGACACCATAATTCTCTAGGATTTTGTAACGGCGTACTATGCGTTTTCTAGTGTAAAACTGCCATTCATGTTAGACTGAGCCTCCTTAAATCAAACCTAATACTTCCCAGACACCTCCGAGACCCTGTTCTTGATAAGAAGCACGTATAACAGGGGTAAGCTTAAATAATGCACAGTCATTACAAGAATCTCCCATGCATGTGTGTTTCCATATGGGCACATGCGCTTGCACGTGTTCTTGTTATTCACTGCTGGAGCTGCTGCAGTGGATAAATATGAGCTTGGCCTGTGCAGCATCTTACCGGTATACGCTGAGCTGGTTGAGCGGTGGAGGAGGATCGCAGGTCGTGTAAGTGTCTTGTACAGGCATTGGCAGAGACGGCCTGGTGAAGAGCTGCTGGTCCTGGGTCAGACTGCTTTTGAAAGCCTTCTTTGCAGTGATTCCATGCAAAGAAACTGAGAGAAACAGACCGGCAATGTTTTAAACATGTATTGTGTTCATTAGATTCTTTGCAAAGGAGGTTTCAAACCAATACTCTACACTGATACCAGTATAAGTAGTAACGTTAACAGTAAAATGTGCAAGTACATACCCTCCTCTTCTTTGGGGTCCAGCTGGGTGACTTTAACCTGCAGGCGATCCACTCTTTCTCCAAGCGAGCTCACCCTGCCGGCAAATTCTCCAGCCTGAACAAACAGCTCCCCGAACACGTCCTCTGCATATTTGCCTGCACGCGTGCACACACACACAAGTTTCTCACTTGCACCAATTAAAGGATTTATCTCACGCATGCATAGCCAATGAAAATTCACATCTACATAAAAATGCAATAACCTTTTTTTAAAAACAATAAACATCCATGTAATACATATTCATCACTGCTCATTAACCATTCATACACACACTGACATCCGAGCATAACAGAAGCTTACTGAGGCTGCCAAGCTGGCGGATGATGTTGGCCAGGCTTATGTTGGTGACACATTCCAGCTCACTGCGGATGTTAGAAGGAATGGGATGGCGACAAATATGCCGCGGCTCTATATTCCTCGTCACCAGAGGCATGGTGGGGTGTGCTGGGGGTAGGGCAGCCCAACCCTGTTGAAAAAGGAGAGGTAGGTCAGGGGAGTGTATAACGTATAAATGTATAAATGTAATCAAATTAATATTCAATTTTACTATACTTTTGCGCCCAATGAGCACCTATTTTCATTATGACACGACTGTGAACTGATCCTAACAATTCACAGACTAATCAAACTGAGGTTAAAACAAAAACACGGTCCTTCCATTCCTAAATAAGTCACATGAGACAGACGCCTACAAAAATACACTGACCCAGACAGAGCTAAAGCAGAAGCAAAACTATGCCTTTGCTCCACCCATCGAACATGCACCACCCACCCGGTTTAGAGTGGACAAATCTAAAATATCCAAAATAGCAAAGAGCAGAACTAGGTGGATTTGTGATTTCCGCACTGCTTACAGCAGTGGAAACACATCACGTTATTTTAAACAGATTACAGTCAGGGCAGCCGTGTGAGCTCACGCAGTGCAGTAACTCCACAGTGTCCAGACTGAATAAGATAAGCAAACGACAGTTCCTATTAAGGGGTCAGAGATTTGCAGTGACTGCAGTCTCTCCCTGCTTTCAACACAGTGCGGCCTTGATTTTGGTTTACTCTCTAAGTACACCCTGTTTTGACTGCTGTTGCCCATTGCAGCTGCCTAATTACAAGTTTTTTCCTGTTGGTGGTGAATCATGGCATAAATGTTACTGTGTGTAGAAAATGAAAGAAAAAGAAAGCGGGAAAAATGGAGGGTCGCTACCTTCGTACCTCGGGATGTGTATATTATTACCAAGCTACTTGGAAGATTTAGTGATTAATCGTGAATGAAGGAATGCGTCCATTTCAGGCTTAGAGGCTTGTTCGTCACTGACAGGTCGCCCACTCTGCCTTTGACAAAGTGTTATTAGCTAGCTTTACTGCACTTTTCCCCCCAACTTTACACCGAGCACCTAACTTCCTCTGACGTGAGTAAATACGTGGTACAAAAAAAAAAAAAGAAAAAAAAGACGGGTTACACTTTTTTTGCGCCACTAACTTAACTTAAATGGATTAAATGTAACTTGGGATCTCGGCCTTGTCAGAGCAGGAAGTAACTTCTAGGCGTCTCTTATATCGAAGGAAAAGCCAAACAAACGTACATTTACGCCACTCGCAAAACAACACACAACAAAGACATTTCACTTACCGTCAAACCTGGTAACCTTAGGCGTCTCTTTATTCAGCCCTACAATTGTTATTGTCTCAAGATTTTTCTTAAGAAATGTTGTTCGGTACTGTATGCGGGACCGAGCTAAACAGATCGCCCAAGTCCCGGGGTTGCGAACTTCTGATTGGTCGAGCGGCGGAGTTCTTTGAAGCTGATTGGCTGCTGGCCCTGTCACCTACTATAACCGAGAACAGGATGTGGAAATTGCAACGTAAAAAGCGCAACTCCACCCAAACTAGTGGCAAACATCTGTCCGCAATTTACGTAAGAGAGGGTGGAGGCAGCGGCACATTCCAGCGTGCGCTCAAGCGAGTTGGAACGCGTCCGAGGAATGACTGGCATTATCTTCCATGGATAAAATGTGCTGTGGAGAAAAGCTCATACCGACAAGCAGGTTGTCCAGTAAGCCTCGGTGAGTGTTAAGTGCCTGCTTAACCTCAGCTCAGCCCGAGCAAACTGCAGAGCTTCAAGTTAACGTGCATCCAGTGAAGACTCAATCACATAGAAGTTGGCGTCACGCCTGTGAATATGTGGTGAATACATTTGAGACAATGTGGTTATTTTAATGTTGCAATGGGCTTCATCTTGCGGTACAGTGCAACATTTGTTTTGGCATATAAAGTTAACACTGTTACACCCAGCTGCTTTTGTTTTCCTTCACAGATCAAGTGTCCATACAATGTGGTTGGAGGAAATAGACTATCAAAGTAATTTAATTGTTGCACGCTTGTAGACTTTTTTTTCTTTTTACTTTTTTGTGCTGTTCCCACCATCAAGTCCATGTGAATACAGTACCTAGGTGGATGTGTGCTTATCTCAAATTATTAAACACAACCTTTCGAATACACTCATAGAGACATTAAAGCTTGTCATTTGTAAACAACCGCAGATTCCAAGATCATCAGTACAAACAATTATATGTGAGTACAAGTTATTGAGATGTGTCACTACTTTGCCAAGGCCTGGAAGAAGCCCCGAACTGTCACCCTCAGTGACAGGAAACTGGTTAGGATGTTCAGGAATAATCCAAGAACCACCGAGGCTCAAGTCTACTGCGAACTGGAAACTGCAGAAACACCAGTGTCACTGTCCACAGTGAAGCATCACCATGGACTGAGAAGGTGCTTACCAAGAAAGAAGCCCCTGCTCCAAAATCTTCAAGCTCAACTTAAATTTGCAACTGCCCACATGGACAAACCAAATACCTTCAGAAGAAAGGTTTGATGGTTTAGATGGTCAGTGGACAAGATAAAGTTTAAGCTATTTGGTAAAGTTGTAAAGAGTAAAGTTGAGGCTCTCAAACCAAACAACACTGTACTTGTACCAGCGGTTACGGATGATGGTGGCAGCGTCATGCTTCGGGCTGTTTGTTGCCAGTGGTACCATCAAATTCTTCAACTTCACCTCAAATCAACAGCTAAATGGTTGAAACGTGGACAATATTGGATGTCTCAACAGGAAAAATCATATCAAACACATAACGGTTTTTGGAATGGATAAAGCTATAATAAATATAGGAAAATATGGATGAATATATAAAACAAATTGTGAGATAATTATTTTTAACTAAATTTAGTTTTATTTATATAGTGCAACATTGAAACAACAGTTGCCTCAAGGTGTTTATCTTCCACAGGACACAAATTATAGGTGCTCTGACACACCTGACCCATTGCATTACAACCAGTCACTAACACAGTAACCCTTATTTGGAATTTAATGTGGTGTAAATTCAGGTTTTAAACTGCAACTTGATTGTTTTCTTCTAATACATTATCACAGTATACACACCCAGTTTACGATAAAAGCTCTTCCTCGATGTAAAGTTTTATTGCACGTATAAGTAATTAAGGCTTACAGTGATGTACTCAAAGAAGTTAACCTGTTGGATCAGACTCAAGTCAAAGGGTTGCATTTTGGGATTCATTGGTAAAAACAAAACAAAACACAGCTTTATGGTACAACTGTAAAATAAAGAATAGCCTGTCAGACAGCTGTTTTGCATTCAGAAATAGTTGGAACATACATACGTCCTTTGTGACACAGTACAGTCTATATGAGTTGAAAATAGTTGTTATTATTTGGCCTGTAACTTGGTTAAAATAACAAGCCCTTCTTCTGCTCAATATTTGGATACAATAAAATGCTGTTTTAAATATAAATACAGTTTTTTCTTTCAGAGTTGGCTTTAGCTGCAGATTTCTTCATGTCCACTAGAGGGAGTTGTCATGTGAAGAACTGTGTATGCCTGAAATCCCAGGAAAAACAGGAAACTTCACTAGCTGCTTCCCCCTCTTTGGATAATGTGTGCGCAGCTTCATCCAGCAGTGTGTGAGTCTCAGTGTTGTGTGTTTACCCAGCTGAGTGTGTAGGAGCTGTGAGCATTTGCTACTGTCTGTTTAAGGACACTGTGACCCTCTCCTGCAGAGCTGTGAACCAGCTTGAGTCCACAAGCTTGAAGACCTTGAAGGACATTGAACCAATAGCGGAGCACTTCCTCATCCCTTCCGCCCACCTCAAACCCTGCCCACTGCAGGTGCACCTTGGCAACAAGATGGTGGACATTCTGTAGAGTTCCTGCCTCGATCCAATTCTGAAAAACGCGCCACTCGCCGCTTAGCAGGTCAGCATACAGGAAGTGAACCTAAAGAGAAAAAAGAACAGAGGAAAGTACGGCTCTGGTCTAGCACCTCCCCACCCTCCCAAGCATATACATAGGCAGCCTAAGTTAGCAAAACACCAGATACAGAACAAAGCAGGCTCAGCTCAGCTTTACTAAGAACAATTCCCAGCACCGTCTATATGTTTAATGGTAGTTTATTAGGATATATTCATGCTATGAGGGTGGCTGTGGCTCAGCAGATAGAACAGGTCTTCTGCCAATCCCTGCATCCCCTAGTCTGCATGTCAAACTGAACCCAGAGTTTCGCCCAATGCATCCGTTGGAGTGTGAACGTATATGTGAATGGGTGACCAGGCTTGTAATGAGAAAGTGCTCTGAATGTTCAAAGTATCAGTTCATTTACCATTTTACTGCTTTCCATAGTGGACCTGCTGCTTTGTAATCATACAATCATATACAGTCAAATATTGAAGATCAAATTATTAGAATTATTAGCTGCAGTTCTTGGAGAAATCGATTGCTGTTGAAAATACATCCTTACGAGCTAAAAAGTCACAAAATAGAACAATACTTAAAATGTTGAGTCTGTTGCCCTCCCCCTTTTGCATGCAGCAGAAATTAGTACTAGGAATTTTAGCCCACTCTTCTTTGAAGAATAGTTTTAATTCAGTCACATTGGAGGGGTTTGTAGTTCTTAAGATGCTGTTCTGGGTTCTTTTGTGACCTCCTGGATGAGTCGGTGATGCCATCTAGGGGTAATTTTGGTAGACCGGCCGATCCTAGGAAGGTTCACCACTGCTCCAAGTTTTCTCCATTTGTGAATAATGACTCTCATCATGGTTCACTGGAGACCCAAAACTTTAGAAATGGCTTTGATATGCGTCAATGACTTTGTTTCTCAGTTGCTTCCTTAGATTGTGAAGTGAACATGTCATGTTCAATTCACTTTGTTAGACAGGCTGTATTTAAGTGATTTCTTGATTCAACGGGTCTGACAGTAATCAGAACTGAGTGTGACGAGTAAAATTGAACTCAGCTTTCACAAAAAATCTGGTTAATCACAGTAGATTTAATTAACAGCACTGTCGGTCATAAATGTTGGAACAACTGAGCCACACAGGTTTAAAAGCTGGCAATGGCAGCCACTTGTGTAGTCTACGTCATGGGCTCTGCATACTTGAACCAAATTTGGATCAAACTGGAGGCAATCAGACACTGAAGCAGTCAGAATTGATTTGCTTGTCCAATCAGGGGGAAACAATACATGAAACCTCTAATTAAACACATGAGCAGTGTCCTGAGTTGTCCAAACATCTTGTGCACCACGTTTGGTTATTTTTGGATCAAATCTGAATAACAGAAAGTCAAAAGTGTTAACAAATGCAACAAATGTGCACGGTCTGTATCAATCTCCTCTGCGTCATCCACTGAATCCAGACAGCTGTGCTCGAATTTTCCTTGTCCATCAAACAGCGAGAAAGTTTAGCCCCCCCCCCCCCTAAAATTTAAACCACTCATTTGATCATTTCTCCACCTATGGTGGCGCTATTGCTTACATGAAGCTATTGTATATTTTAACTCCATGCTATGGCACTAAGTAGTTATAGATGAACGTATTGGGCTACTTGCTATTCTGTCACCATGCATATAATCAAACTCCAGGTATGCAGTTCCCTCTTGTGGCTGCAGGAAGCAATTGGGTGATTCATTCACTTAAACTGTTGCCATGGTAGCCAGAGATGGCGCAGAGCCCTGTTGCTATGGGAACATCTGAGTAAAAGAGCTTTTGGGGTGAAAAGACTCTAAGGTATGTTTGTTTGGCACTGTTTCTCTACATTTCAGTGTGTGTGCATGCGTGTCTTACTGTGTGATGTCCCAGAGCTGCCATGATGTCTGCCAGTGTCTGAGAAACACCACCCGGGTTTCCTCTCCTCTTGTGCGTGCGCTTCTTTGGAGCTCGCCACTCAAGCCACATCTTGTGCTGGCTGACCACGCCTCCATTGCCATGGTTACTAGCCAAACTGTTTCCAAGGTGACCACCAGATGCATTAGAGTTGCTGGGATCAAAACAGTGTATTTCACATCCCAGCCCCGACACAGTCTTCAGAAAGTCTGCATCTCCCCCATCCATGCTAGAGAGACAAAGACAGACATAAAAAGACAGGAAGGAAGGCAGGAGAGCGCAAAGGCCGTTTGAACATTATTGCATGCATGATTAAATATGCATTGCATTGTTTATTCCAACTGAACCGGTGATAAGAATGCATAGCAGCACGTGCATTGACATAAGGCTCAGACAAGTGGCACACCTGAAGGAATATGCGACACACGTTTTGTGTGTAGCTGGAAGGAGCCAGTCCTCAGCACACAGCAGCCAATGGGCTGGCGCTGCAGGGCTCTGTGCTGGCTGAGCCCGCCCTGGAGATAAAACCTTGGAGCAGTTCATCTGGGGACAGACAAGAGGAAAGAGTCACATAAGACGGGCTGGATGGAGGTCTGGAAACAGCGCGACACAGAATTAGCATTCAAATGAGAAGACGGGAAGCTAAGGAAGGAGAAGTTGTTCAGAAAAGTGGCCAGAATTGTGTAATTTGTGAGAACATTGCAGAGTCATGGCTTGAAATATCTTTGAATAAAACAGAATTGTTTAACGATAAACTCATAATTTGATAGCGGCTGTTTAAAAAGGCCACACGTGAGATGCTTTAATTTGTTGCACTGAATAATTAACGGGGACTGTTTCTGCTTTTTTCTTGTTTTCTGTCACATATGCTGCTCCTACTTTGTGCTCACATTAAGCACGGTGAAAGTTTCAAGTCATGCAGTCAGGGAAAGTTTAAGGTTTCAAACAGCTCTGTTGTAATGTCACCGACTGGCTATCCTTATACGGTCATCTCAAACACTGATGCCCCACCCATCTGCAATTCAAAACACTTTGTGAGGGGCAGCCAATCACAAGAAAGCTGGCTCTAAGTGAGACACAGAAGGTGAACTAACATGCTTCCCTGAGGTCTAGTATGAAAGAAATAAGAATTCATTTAAGTCTGAGAATAAAAACATGGAGCAATATCAAGCCGCTTTAAATAATACCAAACTAAATCAGCACACTAGGAGCAGTTTTTTAAATTCTTACATATATAACTTTCCTTCCCACTTCTCCAGCACTTGGTGTTGCGTAGGTTTTTACTCTTGTTTGGGAGTTTCCTGTCTGGAACAAAAAGTCCTTACTGGCTCCAGATATGGTAGATTTCTGCTGGCAGCATATTGACAGTGCCTGACTGATCATATTACTGCTATGTTAACCCCCCACACTCGACTGCAGTCAAAGAAGTGTAGTAGTTAAAAAAAGTGAAGTTGCTTTTTTTTTATTGATTTCTGTTAAGGCTTGGCAAGGTCTAACTCCTGGCTACATAAATGTGAAGCCCCCACTGAGCTGGAGTGCAGCCTTTAGGGAGTTCGTTATTTATTGGACCAGTGGTTTCCAACCTAAGGGCTGGGACCTCTCCAAGGGGTCAGAAGATAAATCTGGGGGGGGGGGGGGGGGGGGGGG